>NC_069508.1:136557562-136682562 GCF_027579735.1 Bombina bombina | reverse complement strand
ACTATTATATGGCAATGTATAATTATTACTCTGTATGATTTACCTAATTAGTGGATATCAGGGGAAGTCATTTCTTTTAGTAATGTGTGAATGTGTTAATACTATGACAGTACAGTTACGTTTGCCAATTCCCATCAGGATATTTGCCTTAATTTATTTATATTAACTAAACCTCAAATCCTTTGCAAACTGTGACACGTTATTGTAGCCAATGATAAATGTACACAAACTGCTTTTTGTTTGCCTTTATATAAAGTTTTAGCTGAATAATTTGTCTATTTAGCACCAATTCAATTCTGAAAAAAAGGCATTGTATATTATTAATAATCCTTTTTGATAAATGAGTGAGGTTAGTTCACAATAATTTAGGTTTCAAAAGAAATATATAAAAAAACAACACACTCACATTTTTAGTGCGTTCCCTGAAATATAATTGATCTTTATTATAGGGGAGTCCTGGTGCAGTACTAGATGATGACTCCTGTTCTTCATCATCTCCTCTGTCTCCTGCATCTTCATCCTCACCTCATTCAATGCCAACATCTGGTATCACCCAGGGAAAAACAATGTGTAGCAGTTGTGGCATGGAAATCTTAGATAAATACCTTCTCAAGGTAAGCCATTGGATATCCGTGCTTTATACTGTAATGTATGTTGTACACATGTATGTATACTGCTTGGGGTATGTTTTTTTTTTTTTGTTGTTGTTGCTTTTTAATGAGTTGTAAAATACTTATATTTTCAGTTGCTGAGCAAATTTGACTACAGTGACAGATACCTTTTTTCTATAAAGCTGCTAATTCCTTATAAATAATTTTCTGTACTATGTTTATTTTCCTCTGAAAATTGTTTTAATGCTAATTACTTTCACAAGCAGAAAAAAATGTATTAGTAATAATATAATACATTTGCAGAGGACAGTTTTTAGAAACACATTTTTTAAGTTAAAAAAAGGCTCTGATTTAAAAACTGAAAATTCTAATCTTAAATCTAAATAGTCAAGAACAGTTACTGCAACATTTTAGTTTTTCTCAAACCCATGTGTTTTTAGTCTTTGAACAATCTAACACAATATTAAAAGTACATTTTGTAGCAAAGTCTTTAAATATGTTTTCTACAGCCCTGTTTAGTATTTTTGTTTCTTTGTAATTAAGCAAAATAAATATAAACATTCAGTAAAAATGTGAAAAATATATTGAGGTATTTTCCTGCGTTGTGTTGCCGCGTTTTCTCTATTTTTTCTTTTTCTAAAATTCCCAGTGGAAAGTGTTTTTGTTTTTTATTTATTTTTTCCAAGGAAACAAAAAATGTGCTTTAATTAATTGCTCAGAAATAAATATGATACTACTTTTTAAAGAGTATGCAGTGATTGTTGAGTTATTTCCTACATAGTTTGTCACATTTTCGTGCATTTTTTTTCTATTGTTGGGTTTATATATATTCTGACTAGGCATTTCTGTCTAATGGATTTCTTCAAGTTTTGCAAACTAACATCAATATTTGGAGTTGAACAAAACAGTATAGCATGTGAAAAATAGCTTCTTATGTTTAATGAGTAATAAATAATTTTGCCTTTAATTTTATGTAGATTAAAGTTGTCCAAACTGCATTTGTATGAACCATCACTATCAGGATATTTCAGGCCTTGAATTAAGCAACTTCAATAAAATCTTTATGCACAAACGGCCATATATTTTATGCATTAAGGCTTGTTTGTTTTTGCAACCATTTTTGCGTGCAAGGGTTTTAATGGTTTTTCAGGCATGTCCAAAGAGGCCTTCCTCAAATGGCACATGAGAAAAAAAAGTATATAAATAAACACTGCGTTTGTTAGAGGCTCATGACAGGGTATAGTATTGTACTGCACAACTAATATGCAAAGGAAATTATTCATGCATTTTCTTATAAGAAAGATTTCCAGCAAATAAAATATAAAGTTTTAATTGACAGTTATACAAACTTAACCTATATTTTAGGTTTTATTTGGTCTCATTTTGTTTTTGCCTTTAAATACTTCGGGGGGGAGGGGGGGTTTCTGTTCATTTATTATTCCTTATGATTTTAAAGTCTGCAAATGAAGGTTGTCTTAAAGGGACACTAATAAAACACTTTTTTTTTTTGTCATGCATATGAAAGAAAAGCACTTTAAGGACCAGTAAATACAGCAGATTTGCATAATAAACAAATGTATGATAAAAGGACAATGCAGTAGCACTTAGTCTGAACTTCAAATAAGTAGTAGATTTTTTTTTCTGACAAATTTCATAGTTAAAGTCTATTTCCACAACCCTGCATCACGTGACAGGCAATAGCCAATCACAAATGCATATATGTATATACTGTAAAGTCTTGCACATGTTCATTGTGACAACGATAAATTTAAAAAGACTTTGCACGTTTTGTTAATGGAAGTAAATTGGAAAGTAGTTTAAAATTGCATGCTCTATCTGACCCGTGAAAGTTTAATTTTGACTTGAGTGTCCCATTAAAGGGACATAAAACCCCATTTTTTTTCTTTCACGATTCAGATAGAAAATTTGATCTTAAACAACTTTCCAATTTACTTCTATTATTTAATTTGTTTAGTTGTCTTGGTATCTCTTGTTGAAAATGATACCTAGGTAGGCTCAGGAGCTGTTAATTGGTGGCTGCACATATTTGCCTTATGCTATTGGCTCACCCTATTCACTATCTCTTAGTAGTGCATTATTGATTCTTCAACAAATACCAAGAGAATGAAGCAAATTAGATAATAGAATTAGATTGGAAAGTTGTTTAATATTGTATATTCAATCTGAATCATGAGAGAACATTTTGGGGCTCATGTCCCTTTAAACGTCGAACATTTTTTGTTTGACTGAAAAATGTAAAGTAAAAGATGTTTAAATTAAACGTTTAACCCCTTAACGACCAAGGACATGTCAGGCACGTCCTACAAAAAAATAGTGACCACGGACGTGCCTGACACGTCCTCAGGGGTTTCAAATGCTGGAAGCGATGGTGATCGCTTCCATGCACATTCAGGGTATTGCAGTGATGCCTCGATATTGAGGCATCACTGCAATAACCTTTTTTACCCACAGATGTAGAGAGGGCCACTCTGTGGCCCTCTCTGCATCGGCCATCAATGGTGCCAATTTGTTGGTGGGTGGGAACTGTAGCAGGGAGGGTGGGTGGGCGGCCCATCGTTGGTTCCTCATCCGGATCCGGTTACTCACTAGTGTGCGCAATGCTGCGGGAGTGAATATTATGAATGCATGGGAAGCAGGGAGGAGAGGGAGGGGGGGAAATAAATGTTTTTGTGCAAGGGATCTGGGAGGCAGGTAGTGTAGGGGTAGGGTATTGAGGGGGGGCAGCTACACTAAAGAAAATGGTTTATTTTTTATATATATCTAGTGGCATGAAATATACCAAAATGGGCCTAGATCAATACTTTTGGGTGTACTAAAAAAAATATAAACATGTCAAGGGATATTCAGGGATTCCTGACAGATGACAGCGTTCCAATGTAACTATCGCTAATTTTAAAAATAAATGGTTTGGAAATAGTGATGTCGCGAACCTAAAAATTTTGGTTAGCAAACGGCGGACTCAAACTTCCGCAACTGTTCGCGAACTGCCATTGACTTCAATAGGCAGTCGAACTTTAAAACTCAAAGGGACTCTTTCTGGCCACAATAGTGATGGAAAAGTTGTTTCAAGGGGACTAACACCTGGACTGTGGTATGCCCGAGGGGGATCCATGGCAAAACTCCCACGGAAAATTACATAGTTGATGCAGAGACTGGTTTTAAGCCATAAAGGGCATAAATCACCTAACATTCCTAAATTGTTTGGAATAACGTGCTTTAAAACATCAGGTATGATGTTGTATCGATCAGGTAGTGTAAGGGTTACGCCCGCTTCACAGTGACAGACCAAACTCCCTGTGTAACGCACCGCAAACAGTCCATTTGCACAACCACGAGATAGATAGATTTGATAGATAGATAGATACATAGATCAATAGATGCAATATACATTTGATAGATACGATTGATAGTTAGATAGATTTGATAGATAAATAGATAGATTTGATAGATATATAATTTCCCAGACAGAGAATTACAAGACGTGCGGTCTGGGACCCATGGTAAGGTTACTTCCTTTTGCACAATCGAGTACAGGTTGGGGATTGCCTTTTGTGCAAATAAATTTCGGACGGGTACCTTCCACTGCTGTGTCTATCAGGCGATGTGTATATGGCATGGATTTTAGGAACCGGGAGATGGAAAAAGATGTTTGGTTGGTCCTCCTACTTCAAATTTGGGGCACTGCGCGTGCAATCTAATGTGCCACCAGATAGGAGTGGTGTGTTAAGTAGTACTATTGCTATCAGTTTAATCCTGTTAAGTGTCTTTTTTGTTTTTTTTGTTTTTTGTTTTTAAAGCCACAGTACAGCACCAGAGGCCAGAAAAATTTGGCGTGTACACATGCCTGAAAAATTAGGTATTGTTGCAGCCGCTGCTGTAGCAGCGGCCAGAAAAATTGTTGTTTGTTTCCCAGGCAGAAAGTGCCCTAAAACATTGCGACTTGAACCCTAGTTGGTGGCGGATAAGTCACGCAAGTCATCCGGCATTTGAAGATAAAATACAGCAGCGTGTGGACCATTTTTAGCCCAAGGCAGCTCATGTCATCAGGCCTTTTTTACTCGAATGTATCGCCCAATGTCAGTCCCTTCAGGATCCATCCCTCATTCATCTTAATAAAGGTGAGGTAATCTAGACTTTTTTGACCTAGGCGACTTCTCTTCTCAGTGACAATACCTCCTGCTGCACTGAAGGTCCTTTCTGACAGGACATTTGAAGCGGGGCAGGCCAGAAGTTCTATGGCAAATTGGGATAGCTCAGGCCACAGGTCAAGCCTGCACACCCAGTAGTCAAGGGGTTCATCGCTCCTCAGAGTGTCGAGATCTGCAGTTAAGGCGAGGTAGTCTGCTACCTGTCGGTCGAGTCGTTCTCTGAGGGTGGACCCTGAAGGGCTGTGGTGATGCATAGGAGTTAAAAAGCTCTGCATGTCCTCCATCAACACGTCTGTAAAGCGTCCTGTCCTTGCTGGCGTGGTCGTGGGAGTCGGAGGATTACTTTCAGCTCTTCCCCTGTTAGATTCACGTTGTGCTGTGACATCACCCTTATACGCTGTGTAAAGCATACTTTTTAATTTATTTTGGAAATACTGCATCCTTTCCGACTTGTTGTAATTCGGTAACATTTCTGGCACTTTATGCTTATACCGGGGGTCTAGTAGTGTGGATACCCAGTACAGGTCATTCTCCTTCAGCTTTTTTATACAAGGGTCCCTCAACAGGCACAACAGCATGAAAGACCCCATTTGCACAAGGTTGGATGCCGAGCTACTCATGTCCCGTTCCTCGTCCTCAGTGATGTCACTGAAGGTATCTTCTTCCCCCCCAGCCACGTACAACACCACGGGTACCAGATGTGTGACAACGAGCACCCTGGGATGCCTGTTGTGGTTGGTCTTCCTCCTCCTCCTCAAAGCCACATTCCTCCTCTGACTCCTCTTCCAGCGTTGCCGCAGGTCCAGCAAGCGATGCTGATAAGGCAGTTTCTGGTGGTGACCACAACTCTTCCTCTTCACGCTCATCTACGGCTTGATCCAGCACTCTTCTCAGGGCACGCTCCAGGAACAAAACAAATGGTATGATGTCGCTGATGGTGCCTTCGGTGTGACTGACTAGGTTTGTCACCTCCTCAAAAGGATGCATGAGCGCCCAGTAACGTGGCAAAAAAATTCCCAGCTCCGCAGAGGCTGTCCTAGCACCCCGGTCATACAAATACTCGTTAATGGCTTTTTCTTGTTGGAGCAGGGGGTCGAACATTAGGAGTGTTGAATTCCAATGTGTCGGGCTGTCGCAAATCAAGCACCTCACTGGCATGTTGTTTCGCCGCTGGATATCGGAAAAGTGCGCCATGGCCGTGTAGGAACACCTCAAATGGCCACACACCTTCCTGGCCTGCTTCAGGACATCCTGTAAGCCTGGGTACTTATGCACAAAGCGTTGGACGATCAGATTACACACATGTGCCATGCACGGCACATGTGTCAACTTGCCCAATTTCAATGCCGCCACCAAATTACTTCCATTGTCAGAAACCACTTTGCCGATCTCCAGTTGGTGCAGAGTCAGCCACTGATCCACCTGTGCGTTCAGGGCGGACAGGGTGCTGGTCGGGTGTGACTCTCTGCTTTCAGGCAAGTCAACCCCAAGACGGCGTGACACTGCCGTATCCGGGATGTGGAATAGTACCTGCGGAGCTGGGGGGTGCCGTTGATGTGGAGCAAGACGCAGCAGCAAAAGAGGACTCGGCTGAGGAGGTTATGGAAGAGGATGGAGTAGGAGGAGTAGAGGAGGTGGCAGCAGGCCTGCCTGCAAGTCGTGGCGGTGTCACCAACTCCTCCTCTGCAGAGCCACGCATTCCATGCTTGGCAGCCGTCAGCAGGTTTACCCAATGCGCAGTGTAGGTGATATACCTGCCCTGACCATGTTTTGCAGACCAGCTATCAGTGGTCATATGGACCCTTGCCCCAACACTGTGTGCCAGACATGCCATTACTTCCTTTCGCACAATCGAGTATAGGTTGGGGATTGCCTTTTGTGAAAAGAAATTTCGGCCCAATACCTTCCACTGCGGTGTCCCAATAGCTACAAATTTTTTGAATCCCTCAGACTCCACCAGCTTGTATGGTAAAAGCTGGTGGGCTAAGAGTTCAGACAAGCCAGCTGTCAGACGCCGGGCAAGGGGGACAGACACCTGACTGTGGGCAGATGAGCAGGAACTGCTCCGGAAGAGAGACGGATTGGCGGATGGTTGAGAAGGGGGCAAGGAGGACAGCAGTGGTTGACGTGGCTGAAGATGCTGGACCAGGAGGAGGATGGCGGCTTTGAGTTTGTGTGCTGCTTCTACTCATGTGTTGATCCCATAGGCGTTTGTGATGTGCGATCATGTGCCTTCGCAAAGCAGTTGTACCTAGGTGGGTGTTGCACTTCCCACGGCTCCGTTTCTTTTGGCACAGGTTGCAAATGGCATCACTGTTGTCAGAGGCAGACACACACAAAAAATGCCAAACTGCTGAGCTCTGTGATGACGGCATTCTGGTGGTGGCAACAGCATGCGTTGATTGGCGTGCTGTCTGGCTGACCCCGGGTGCCGATGCATGCTGTCTGACTGTGCCACTAGCTCCTTGCAACGACCTCCCCCTGCTTCCAACTCGATTCCTCCTCCTCCTCCTCTCTGTCTCCCCATCTGAACTTTCCCCCTGTTCTTTTTCTCTTCTAGCGGGCACCCACGTGACATCCACGGACGCATCGTTATCATCAACCGCTTCACTTGTATCTGACAAATCAACAAAGGAAGCGGCAGCGGGTACAACATCATCATCATCACACCGTATGTCCATGTCTGTAATGCTGCCTGACTGAGACATATCACTGTTATTTACATCCTCTTTCATTGATGGTTGCGCATCACTCATTTCTTCCAACTGATGTGTAAAAAACTCCTCTGACACATCAAGTGAAGCGGCTGTAGTGTTGGTGGTGGCGGCGGCAGGCGGGCGAGTGGTGGTAACTTGAGAGGTGCCCGAAGATAAGCTTGAGGAGGATGGTGCATCAAGGTTCGGAGTGGAAGCTATAGAAGATTGGGTGTCCTGTGTTAAAAAGTCAACTAAGTCCTCCTCAGAACTTTTCGAGTTCATGGGACGTGGCCTCTGAACACTGGGCATTATTCTACGGCCAAAGGGAATCACAGCACCACGACGGCACCTGCGGGGTGGCCTGCCTCTGCCTGTCATTTTTTTTAAAATTTACACTACTATTAAACAAGATATGAGTGGTGGCACTGGGCAAGTGGGCACAGTATACGCTGTGAGCCTGGCACACATGCAGGCAGGCAGGCAGGCAACTGCAATTAGATTACACTAGCAGACTAATGTTTCACAGTCAAACTTTTTAAAATATTTACACTACTGTTACAACAGATATGAGTGGTGGCACTAGTTGGCAAGTGGGCCTGGCACACACGCTGGCAGGCAGGCAACTGCAATTACATTACACTAGCAGACTGATGTTTCACAGTCAAAGTTTTCTTTTAAAATATTTACACTACTGTTACAACAGATATGAGTGGTGGCACTGCAGTCAGGCAACTGCAATTAGATTACACTAGAAGACTGATGTTTCACAGTCAAAATTACACAGGCAAAAAAAAAAACTAATGTTCTAGCCCTAAAAAGGGCTTTTTAGGGTGCTGTCCTTACAGCAGAGATCAGATGTGTCCTTCAGGACTGTAGTGGACACTGAATACACTAGCCTAGCTATCAATTTCCCTATAAAATCAGCAGCAGCTACACTATCCCTTCTCTCACTAAGAATGCAGGATCAGAATGAATCTAAAATGACTGCTGCCCAGGAGCTGGGAGGGTCTGGGAGGGAGTGTCTGCTGCTGATTGGCTGAAATGTGTCTGCAGACTGTGAGATACAGGGTCAAAGTTTACTCAATGATGACGAATAGGGGGCGGATCGAACATCGCATATGTTCGCCCGTGGCGGCGAACAAGCTATGTTCGCCGGGAAGTATTCACCGGCAAACTATTCGCAACATCACTATTTGGAAATAGCAAAGTGCTACTTGTATGTATTTTCCCTATAACTTGCAAAAAAAGCAAAGAAGATGTAAACATTGGGTATTTCTAAACTCAAGACAAAATTTAGAAACTATTTAGCACAGGTGTTTTTTGGTGGTTGTAGATGTGTAACAGATTTTGGGGGTCAAATTTAGAAAAAGTGTGTTTTTGTTCATTTTTTCATCGTATAATTTTTTTTTTTACAGTAAATTATAAGATATGATAAAAATAATGGTATCTTCAGAAAGTCCATTTAATGGTGAGAAAAACAGTATATAATGTGTGGGTATAGTAAATGAGTAAGAGAAATATTACAGCTAAACACCGCAGAAATGTAAAAATATCCTTGGTCCCAAACGGTCAGAAAATGGAAAAGTGATGTGGTCACTAAGATAAATAAATTCTACAGTATTGGTTTTGTGGTTCCTGTTATATTCATATGGTTGATATTGGCTCAATGGCTACTGACTTTGTTTTACTGGTGGAGAGAGACACAAAAATATTATTTATCCAGGACAGAACATGAGTGACAAAAAAATAAATAAATAAAAACCTATAATACATTTTGGAATGCTGTATTTTGGATGAAACAAAAAAAAAATAAGCTGCAATGTTACTTTAAAGGGACACTGAACCCAATTTTTTTCTTTTGTGATTCAGATAGAACATGCAATTTTAAGCAACTTTGTAATTTACTCCTATTATCAATTTTTTTTTGTTCTCTTGCTATCTTTATTTAAACAGAAGGCAGCTAAGCTTTTTTTTTTATTGTATCAGACCTCTGGACAGCACTTTTTTATTGGTGGATGAATGTATCCACCAATCAGCAAGAACAACCCAGGTTGTTCACAAAAAATGGGCCAGCATCTAAACTTACATTCATGCATTTCAATTAAAGATACTAAGATAATGAAGAAAATTTGATAATAGGAGTACATTATAAAGTTGCTTAAAATTGCATGCTCTATCTGAATCATTAAAGAAAAAATTTGGGTTCAGTGTCCCTTTAAGACTACACATTGCTGCTGTTAGAGGATCACTCTAATGTAAGAATTACATGCTCTAATAACACACACATTCTCTTTTAAAAATCATTCTAACTAGCCCTGAGTGACTGTGTGTAACCAATAGGTAAATTCCCAATTAAGATGCACAAATATAGTCAGTCAGCCAATCAGAAGTGGCAATTGCATGTAGCAAAGTTCACAAGTTGTGTGACCAGCTCAGGAGCTGTAATTAGGATTTTTTCAATGTGACTTTATACCCTTTTCTGGAGTAAAACACACAGTAAGCTGGATTCAGTGATGGAAAAAAATTACATGCCCTAAAAAATAAAATGTATTTTGTGCATTAGAATGTCAATTAAATTACCCTTATTGTTTCTATAACTTTTAGTAGGGAATTCTACATAGTTTGTACCTAGACAATGCACAGTCTGTATTAAAGGGACACTGAACCCAAATTTTTTCTTTCGTGATTCAGATAGAGCATGCAATTTTAAACAACTTTCTAATTTACGCCTATTATCAATTTTTCTTCATTCTCTACTTTCTTTATTTGCAAAAGAAGGCATCTAAGCTATTTTTTTGGTTTAGTACCATGGAAAGCACGTGTTTATTGGTAGGTGAATTTACCCACCAATCAGCAAGAACAACACAGTGTGTTCACCAAAAATGGGCCGGCATCTAAACTTACATTCTTGCTTTTCAAATAAAGATACCAAGAGAATGAAACGAATTTGATAATAGGAGTAAATTAGAAAGTTGCTTAAACTTGCATGCTCTATCTGAATCGTGATTGAAAAAAATTAGGTTCAGTGTCCCTTTTAATATTTGTTATTTACTGCTGTTTTTACAATATGGTATCACTCAGATGTGTAGGATGCCATATTTACTTAGCAATACAATATCATCTTACTAAAAATTTGTGTTCATTTTTTTCCAATCTGACTTCTGTAGGACTTTGAGTAAAGATTTACAGCAATGTGGGTTTTGTATTGGTTTAATATTATCTCCTGTATAAAACTGTCTATAGCTATATCTATCTCTATCTCACTCTCTCTATATCCATCCTTTTATATTTTACTATTTTAATTGATGATTTTAGCTTATTGAAAATGCTTGTTTACATATTTGATAGGATTGCTAAATTATAGGGACATAAACCAAACATTCTCTCTCATGATTCAGATAAAACATTTAATTTTAAATTAAATATTTTTTTTTATTGAAATATTATCTGTTCATAAAACATAGACCAGACATTCTTTGGAAACATAGCGGCTTAATGACAGACATTTCAACACGACAACTAGTAATAAACATTTTCTATGTATTCTAGATAGACGTGCGTTTCGATTCGTAACGAATCGAAATTCGGCCAAATTTGTTAAATTCAGAGATTCTGATCAATTCGTATTTCCGAATTACGGTAGTACCGAATCTAACTAATAAATTCGAATTAGTTTGGATTTATTTGTTGCATTCGGATGGCCATGGATTACACGAGTATTGTACAGTATATTAGGTTATATCACTCTGCTATGGGTTACACCTAATATACAGTACATAATACTAGTCTAATACACAGCACATCCCACCTAACACATACCGAAATTCTGAATTTCCGAATCCAGACGAATTTATTAAAATCCGAATTAATTAATCCGAAACTAATTCATTCGAATTTTTCCGAATACGAATCGATCTGAACCGAAACAATTTTTAGGCCATGCACAAGTCTAATTCTAGAGAGACTATGAAACGTTTGTATAGCTTTATAACCGATTTACATTAAAACATGTCATTTTAAACCACTTCCTAATTTACTTCTATTATCACATTTTCTATGTTCTCCTGGTATCTTTTGTTGAAAAGTAGGGACATAAGCACTAGTTGGCAGCACTGTTTCCTGGCTTTGCTCTAGTCACCACCCTAGGAATCGCTCACTCTGAATCACAAAAGGGTATTTTTTGGGTTCATATCCCTTTAGGGAACATATTGCTGGTTCAAAATAGTGTTTATTGCAATTATTCGTTCTTTGTAATGTGATTAATTTATGAGTGTAGTTTAAAAGCTTTAATAAAACATACTCTCTAAAGAATATATTAAAATATATGTTCTCCAACAGTCTGTTATTTGGGGTGCTTTTTTTTTTGTCTGTCCAATCTCTTGCACCCTATCATAACTTTCTTATTTTTATAAACTTTGAATATCCAGCTGTTCTCGTTCGTACTTTTTTTTTTTTTTTTTTTTTTTTTATGTAATTTTCCTACCAATAAATTATATATATTTTTTCTTTCTCTGTTTGTGGGGGTTCATTATATTTCTATGTTTATTTATGGCCTCTGATTGTGAAAACATGTTTTTGGGTTAGAAGCAGCAGATTTCCCAGTGCCCTTGGGCAGCACAAAAATTAAATACGCCACTGGGGATAATGTCCCTTAAAGGGATATATACTTTCAAAAGGAAAAAAACTCAAATATGTTAGAGCATATTATTATTATTATTGCACTATTTGCTTGTATATAACAGTGTTTTATCAGTTAAAGGGACAGTATACACCAATTTTCATTTGAAATGTAATGGACACCACTATAAAGAATAATATGTACAGATACTGATCTAAAAATCCAGTATAAAACAGTTTAAAAACTTATTTAGAAGCTCCAAGTTTAGCATTGTTGAAAAGGTTAGCTGGAACACCCACTGAAAGTGGTTCTATAGCAAAAAAAAACCAGACAACCCCCCCCCCTTCCTCTGCATATGAAAAGACTCTTTACACAAACAGGAGCAAGCTAGAGTAGGTATACATCAGTATTCTCCTAAAATTTGGGGCTTGGTTAGAAGTCTGAAAATCAGTGCAATGTTATTTAAAAATAAGCAAAAATATACATTGAAAAAAATAAATAAAAAGCTGTATAGGCTATATAAATGGATCATCTACAAAACATTTATGCAAAGAAAAATCTAGTGTATAATGTCCCTTTAAACAGTCTGCTACAGAGCAGCAATGCACTACTGGGAGCATATGGTGCTGGGTAATGGCGAGGAAGTTATATCGAGGGGCTAGAAACAGCAAGTATGCGTGTGTGTGTGTGTGTGTGTGTGTGTATATATATATATATATATATATATATATATATATATATATATATATATATATATTAGCATGCACGCAAAGTGATAATGTGTATAAAAGTGATCTGTGTAATAAGGGGTACACATTGTCTGCCTTCTGTGGAATGAAAAAGAATAACTACAGAGTGCTAAGTGCTACTACATTTAAATATCTAGAGTCATTTTTAGAACTTTAAATTATTCCAGGTTGAAATCTGTACAGCCATCGCTGCTAAATCTTAATTCTCCAAATGTTCTGGTTATATTTTCATGCTGGTTTATGATGATGTTTGTTCAGTTATGTTAGTGCATGCTCTACAATTGTAAAAGAAGGGCCCCGTTGTACTACATATTACATAAAGAAATGAAGCATCCACTTAGCACATCCACAATTGTCTAGCAAATATTACAGTGATAATTACATTGTGGTGTTGAACTACCAAAAATGTAACTTTTATTATCCTATTGAAAACTATTAAGCTATTAAACGCTTAAATCAAAAACAGGTTATATCCTATAGATCAGCGGTTGCCAACCAGTGGTCCATGAGAAGATGTTGGTGGTCCTTGACACCATCAAGCAGGAATTAAACTCCTCTGATGGTATCACCCCGATCGCGCTGCAACTCCCTACAGTGCCTAGCTGGAAATCATTGAAAACCGACGGAGGAGTTAAATTACAATCTCCCTATGCACTTTGCACTGCGCAACTTGCGTAGCTAGATTGAATTTTTAACTCCTTCCGCCCGGCGCACTGCTCAGAGAAATATGCTTCCATTATAAAGCCAGCACAGGTTGGTATAGTCTTGGCTTGAAATAGTGGAATTAAAGTATATTAAAGAATTTTTTTTTTTCTCATATTTCATTTTTCTTCCCTTTACCTATCTCTTTGTAGTAGTTTTCCTAATTCCTTCAGATGGACTTACATCAATGTTTGTCTTCCTCCCCTCCATCTTCCTTTTTTTTTTTTTATTAAATATGAATTATTTTTCATTCTAATAATTTTCCCGTTCACAAAGTCATTCCACCTGAATTCTAGTAATTGCCATCCAGCAGATCAGCCATATCCCACCAGTATTATAGTAATTGCCAGTAACATCAGTCGTGGTTAGCTCACATCCATATTTAGAGCTTTCTGATATAAACTTAATTTATGACTCCAATGTCTGTCCATAATCATAAGTAGTTTTGAATAATTCCTAACTGGGGAGGTAACATGGAAGTCTTGTGGTCCTTTTAAACATAATTATTTTTTTCCCACTTTCTGCCTCTCTGTTTTCAGCTCAAAAGTTGTCACTCACCCTTCATCTGTCTGAAGGCTCACCGGAAACAAGGGCTCCATACAGAGCTTGATAAATTGGCCCTATAGTGTGTGTGTGTGTATGTATGTATGTATGTGTATGTGTATATATATATATATATATATATATATATATATATATATATATATACATATACATACAGGTGGCCCTCGTTTTACAACGGTTCAATTTACACCGTTTCAGAATAACAACCTATTTTTCCAGTCATGTGACTGCTATTGAAAAGCATTGAGAAGCAGTGCATTTATTAAAATAGCCAGTAGGTGGAGCTGTCCGCTTGAGTTGCAGCAAAGCCAAGCAGTTTAACCAGACCTGAGCTATCAAGCAGATTTCAAAGGAACAAGATCTTCCTGTCTATAAATCAGTCCAGATTGGAATGCATAGAAAGAACTGTTTGCAGAAAAATGCAAGTGAAGTCTGTGTTGTGTGATTATTTTATTAGGTTTATAATGCTGTTTATCCTTTAAAGTCTTCATTTCAAAGCTTTAAAAATAATGTATCAGGTGTTACTTATGACAATTTTGAGAGGGGCCTGGAACCTATCTCCCTCACTTCCTATTGACTTACATTATGAACTGGGTTTCGATTTACAACCATTCCTTCTGGAACCTAACCCCGGCGTAAACTGAGGGCTACCTGTGTGTGTGTATATATATATATATATATATATATATATATATATATATATATATATATATATATATATATATATATATATATATTTTATGGCATTGGATGCACCCCAGGCAAGTGAGTGCAGAGTTCATCCGGAATATATATATATATACATACAGTTTGTTAGTGGTCCACGGGATTCAAAATTGTTTAGTGGTCCGAAAGGTTGGCAACCCCTGCTATAGATGACTCAAACGTTTTGCTTATCTCTTATTAGTTGTTTTTCTTTTACGTCATCTATAGGATATATCTGCGACTGGATTAGGATCTGACCTGTTTTTTGTTTTATGTGTTTTTAACTGCTTAATAGTTGTCGATAGCTAATAAAAGTTAATTTTATGGTAGTTCACCAGTACTATGTAATTATCATTGTGGTTGTTTGCTATTTTTGGTACAAAATATAACCTCAGACCAGTGATGGGCAAATCACTGAGCCACAGGTTTCTTTACCTCGTATGCTGGATGCACAGTGAAACTGTTCTTAGTTCTGTTGAGAGAGAATGTAGAGGAACTGCAGCTGCTTTGTGGCATATAATTATTTTTCTGGAGGTAGGGCTGCACGATAGTCCCACGAAAACTCCCACTTACCCATTAAACAAATGTGTGTGTTTATAATTTTTACTCTAATAATCCAGATAGATTTTTAAATTATACATTGATGTTCTAGACATAGATGTTTTGCTTACTGTTCTTGTTTTGTTTTTCCACCTCCAGGTAAATGATTTGTGTTGGCATGTCCGCTGCCTGTCCTGTAGTGTATGCCGGACATCACTGGGAAGGCATACAAGCTGCTACATCAAAGATAAAGACATATTCTGCAAACTTGATTATTTCAGGTACTACAAATGTATGTACTTTTTAGCTATGCTTCCTTTTTAACTTTTTGGTTGGTTCCAGATACACATGACATGATATTGTGCATTTTATATTGCAGACGGTATGGAACACGCTGTTCTCGGTGTGGTCGGCACATCCACTCCACAGATTGGGTCAGAAGAGCGAAGGGAAATGTATATCACTTGGCTTGCTTTGCGTGCTATTCTTGCAAGAGACAGCTCTCCACAGGAGAGGAATTTGCTTTGGTGGAAGAAAAAGTTCTATGCCGAGTACATTATGACTGTATGCTAGATAACCTAAAGAGAGCAGTAGAAAATGGTAGGTGTGTTTTTTTTTTTTTTTTTTTTTGCTAGAGATGTTCTTGCTTTGCATGTCTGAAATGCTTAAGAAGGAAAGTGACTTTTTTTTTTTTCTTTGTCTCAGGGAATCGTGTTAGTGTAGAAGGAGCTTTGTTGACTGAGCAGGATATTAATCAACCCAAGCCAGCGAAAAGAGCTCGCACGAGTTTCACAGCTGACCAACTCCAAGTAAGCTTTTGTCCTTCTACAAGTTTAACATGCATACACATTTTTGTAAACTTTAGTTTGTCTTATTAAATAAACATAAATCCTGTATTTTTCATAGATATAGTTTTAAAAGCTAAAATTAACATCTCATTTTAGAAAGAGGCCTATACTATTAGATGTGGCACCTGAACAGTTTATTTTCCACCTAAAAGATGTTTTACAAATAAATACAAATAATAAAGTCCTACCAAACTTTGTATATTGTACAAATTAGTGGTGCACCGAAAATGAAATTCTGGACCGAACCCGAAAATCCAGGATGCACTTGGCCGAAAACCAAAACCGATACCGAAAATGTATTTTTTTCAAATATATATTTTTTTTTTTTTGCATAATAAGACTATTTAATTAATGAATCTGAATTGAAAACCTTCAAGCCAATAAAAAAAAAAGCCCACACTTTTATTGAAAGTAACACAAATATCTTAAAACAATAATATGGTACACAATAATTTTACCAAGGAAAAAAAAAACATGCAAAAAATGCCATATTCGGCCAAAATGTTTCTGCAACAAAAATTTCGGTGCATGATAAAAAATATATATTTTTTAAAGCATAAACCCATAATGAAATATGATGAAGATAATAGTAAAATAAATCTTTTAATCCTGTCAGGTGGATTTAATCTGCAAATAGTCTTTTGAAAATACATAAAAATTTGTCAATGAGTCTTTGTTGGATATATCTCCAAAACAAGGGTGATAAAATGAAGAATCGTATAGCCTAATTTCCCCCCCCCCCCCCCCCACATCTAAGGAAATCTTACTCATCAGAGCTGTAACCCAACTCTTAGTATATTGGCATTCCACGAACTCACCACTGTCGCCTAGGCCAGCTATACATGTATCAGGAAACTCTGATTAGTGAAAACATATAAAAAATAAAATCAACAGAAGTATAGATACAAACTCCAAGTCACATGGGAAATATGCACAAAATATAATCATTTAAAGGGATACTGAACTTTTTTTTCTTTCATGATTCCGATAGAGCATGCAATTGTAATCAACTTTCTAATTTACTCCTTTTATCAATTTGTTTTTGTTCTCTTGGTATCTTTATTTGAAAAAGCAGGAATGTGAGCTTACAAGCTGACCCAAGTGCTATCCAGGGTGCTGAGCAAAAAATGGGCCGACTCCTATGCTTACATTACTGCTTTTTCAAATAAAGATACCAAGAAATTGATAACAGGAGTAAATTAGAAAGTTGCTTAAAATTGCATGCTCTCTCTGAATTAGACATGTGCGTTTTGATTAGTTCTGAAACGAAATGCTTCGGATCGATTTGAATTTCCGAATTACCGTAGCAACGAAACTAATGAATAAATCCGAATTAGTTTGGATTTATTCCTTACATTCGAATGGCCATGGACTAATCACAATTACACTAGTATTGTACAGTATATTAGGTTATATCACTCTGCTATGGGTTACACCTAATATTACAGTACATAATACTAGTCTAAAACACAGCACATCCCACATAACACATACGAACTTCCGAATTTACGAATAGAGTCCAAACCGAATACATCCGCATTTATTCGAATCCGAAACTAATGGATTCAAATGTATCCGAATTCTAATTGATCCGAAAAAGAAATTCGAAAACTTCCGAATCGGTCAAACGAACCGAAACAATTTTTTTTTGCCTGGCACATGTCTAATCTGAATCATATAAGAAGAAAAATTAGGTTACGTATTCCTTTTTAACACAACTATTGAGCCACCAGCAAAACAATCTACATTTTGTTTATGATTTTTTTATCTTCATTAATCTATATTGCATTTTCAAAGACAATATTAAAAAACAAACTGCTAATAGCATGCTATGCATAGTTACATTAGACTGAATTCAGTCATTAAAGTCTTTGGTAACTTATCAGGTATGAATACATAATTTCCGTTTAATAATCACAGGATTAATATCCTCTGCTAACCTCAAGGAAAGTCCTTGGGAGATGGTCTCTGAGAAGGGTCAGAAGGGAGTACAGAAAGGGTACACATGCAGCAAGGCAGGGTTAGGGCAGAGGGGTTCCTTAGGACAGTGTTTCTCAACCACGGTCCTCAAGTACCTGCAACAGGCCATGTTTTATTATAGCTGAACTAGAGCACAGGTGAAATCAGCTGATCAGTAACCATGGTTACTAACCTGCTCTCACCCATCAGCTGATTATTTTACCTGTGCTCTACTTCAGCTATAATAAAAACATGGCCTGTTTGAGGGTACTTTAGGGCCGTGGTTGAGAAACACCTCCTTAGGACACCCCCTAGTTTGGCAAAAGTGGTATTTGTGATTAACCTCTATATTGATCCCAGTAGGACGACACCATGTGGACGTTTTGAGATTTATTTTGAAGGTAGAAAGCTTATGCCTCACGAATCATAACTTTGGTAGTTCTAAGTTTCCAGTCACAAACAGTACTGCGTCTAACTTTTTTATATCTTGTTAAAGTGTTTCCAATACTACAACCAAAAACCCTCCCACTTATGTGATGCATTTCATTAACGAACTTGGGGGCCGAATTATAAAGCTCCGAATGGAGCTTGATGTCCCTTGTTTCCGGCGAGCCTTCAGGTTTGCCGGAAAAAGAAGTTATGAAGCAGCGGTCTAAAGACTGATGCTCTATAACTTGTCCGCCTGCTCTGAGGCCGCGGGCAGAAATCAACCTGATAGAATACGATGGGGTTAATTGACACCCCTTGCTGTCGATGGGGTTAATTGACACCCCCTGCTTTGATAAATATGCCCCTTGGAGTGACTTCCCCAACATTTTAATTTTTATTTTAAAGGGCCATTATAGTGAAAAAGTGACATGCTCTAATTAATTTGAGGATGTGTTTTTTTTTTTTTTAATCACCATCGACACTGCAGATATTTGTATTTTAAAAAGTACTGGCTGGGAGCTGCAGAGAATTGCTAGTCCTGAGCAGAAACTGATCCAATAAGCATAACTAGTCACACAACCCAGCTGTGCAACTAGCAATGCTGATTGGGTCAGTAGCAGTTTCCGCTCCCGTCCAGCAGCTCTCTTCAGCTCTAGAGCAGTAATTTAACTGTGTTCCCTTTTTGTGGGTTAAACACCTAATGTTGCAAGATCGATAGTAATACAATTACATTCTCTAATAAATTTAAGGAATGTATTTTTTATTTTTATTTCACTATATGGCCCTTATGCTTGCTGCTCTCTCACCTGATAGTTAGAAGATTCATGTGCAGTGTGTCTAAAACACATTATAGTTTGTCACTTTGGTTGTGTCATTTTCACTAATTGTCTTGTTATTTTGGAGTATGACAAAATGCCCTTATTATATACTAGATGTTATGCATTATGTTGTCCTTTTATTAATAGGCCACTTACAGTATCCTTTCATACCATGCCCATTATTAAAATGGCAACCTTCCCTGCTCTTTTCTAGGTTATGCAAGCACAGTTTGCACAAGATAACAACCCAGATGCACAAACCCTACAGAAATTGTCAGAAAGGACAGGCCTCAGCAGACGTGTAATACAGGTAAAACTACTGGCTTATGTTTGTTCTGTGTTTCATACATTTAAATAAGACATCTAGTTTAATGAAGAAATGCTTGAGGTGTTCCTGAGCAAACCATAGTCAACAATCCAGAACTTTAAAGGGACAGTCTACACCAAAATTGGTGTTTAAAAAGATAGATAACCCCTTTATTACCCATTCCCCCTTACTTATATTAATACACTTTTTACCTCTAATTATTTTGTATCTAAGCCTTTTCTGACAGCCTTCCTGATCACATGACTATTTATTATCTATTGACTTGTATTTTAGCCAATAAGTGCAGTGTCTGCCCCAAACCAGGGGGCGTGATCACAATGTTATCTATATGGCTCTGATGAACTAGCTCTCCGCTGTTGTGAAAAGCAAATTAAAAAAGCATGTGATAAGAGGCTGTCTATAGTGGCTTAGAAACAGGCAGACATGTAGAGGTTTAAAGGTAATTTAAGTATATTAATATATCAATGTTGGTTGTGCAAAGCTGGGGAATGGGTAATAAAGGTGTTGGCTATCTTTTTTAACAATACCAATTTTTGTGTAGACTGTCCCTTTAAAGTTCAGGACATAAAATTTCACAAAGACTTGCTGTTAACCATTTGATTGACCAAATATAAGAGTAACTTTTTTTTAATTTTTTTTTATTAAAAAAAAGTAAGCCAACATATGTTCTCCTTTTTGTCAAATGACTTATATGGTCCAACCTGGTCCAATTATAGAGCCAGCCCTTTAGATGCTCCGTAATATTTTGCACTTGCATGTTCATATTAAAGGGACATAATACTCGTATGCTAAATCACTTGAAACTGATGCAGTATAACTGTAAAAAGCTGACAGGAAAATATCACCTGGGCATCTCTATGTAAAAAAGGAAGTTATGTTACCTCACAATTTCCTCAGGTCAGCAGAGTAAGTTCTGTGTAAAATGTTATACACAGCTGCTGCCCAACTGCAGGTAAATAATAAATAAATTAAGAAATGATCAGCAGCCACAGTGCTGAGGTCCATAAGCTCTTTTACTGTGATCTAATGAGATTTCGCTTAACTCTCATGAGATTTCATAGTAAACTTCCTTAAACTTAATAAGGAAATCAGATGAGAGTGCACAGAAGCTCGCTCCTTCCGCTGTCCCAGGACAGACATACTGATTTGCTGCTTAAAAGTCCTTTACAATGGGATGTGGCTACTGAGGAATTTTAGGTAAAATATCTTTCTTTTTTATATAGAGTTGTTCAGGTGATATTTTCTAGTCAGCTTTTTACAGCTATGCTGCATCACTTTCAAGTGTTTCAACATTTGGTTATCATGGCCATTTAATACTAATGTACTGTACATACCTTGTGATAACCATGTGCTTACTTTTTATGGATACAAAATATTTGTATGTATTAACTTTTTTCTGTTCTATATTATGTGCTTGGAACATGCATTTTAGTTAAAATTTTCCATTTCTTAATGAATGGAAAAACATATACTGACAGTACCATTTGGTTAATTTTAGCTTTGTGAAATGTGTTAATATTTTTTTTTAGATTAATATTTTTCCCCTGTTTTCTCCAGGTTTGGTTTCAGAACTGTAGAGCACGTCATAAGAAACATGTTAGTCCCAATCATTCGTCAACCGCTCCAATTACGGCTGTTCAATCCTCTAGGCTGTCACCACCAATGTTAGACGATATGACTTATTCTGCATACGTACCTCAGGATGGGTCAATGTTGACCGCTTTACATAGTTATATGGATGGTAAGTAACCTTACATTTTATTTTTGATTGGAATTAACCTACCATCCTAGTTTGAATATTTAGCCTACATAGAATTCTGGAGTATTTCGAATATTTAGTTGAAATGTAATTTGAAATTCCCAAGAATCAAACCTTATTAGCAATGTAATTCTTGTATGGCAATTGCTTAAACAGTTTATTCTGTCTGGGTTTATTTTGTGTAGCAGAGATGTTGATCACCTTGGAAACTTCTGTTTGCCATCCATGTGTACAATGTGTTTTTAGTCACCATGGTTTCTAAGAGCTTAAATGTAAGATTACCAAAACATTTGCTGATATTTCAGGTGAAAAAAATGATATGCAATATTCTTTACAGTTGCTAAACTGAAATGTAATTATATATCAAGTGTGCGTGTGTATCTCAGTGTGTTTAGTTGAAGGCATGTATTGTGTAGCTGTAGGTTAGGGACCCAGGGAGGAAGAGACCATGACATGGTACTGGGTATATCACCATTTGGCCAATTGTTGTAACTATCTCTTCCATTTTGCTTTTAATCTAGCTGTGTGCTTGCAAAAGAGTGCCAGACTTTCTATGTGTTGTGTGTGTATATTATTTATGCGTGTGTATATTATTTATTTATGTGTGTGTGTGTGTATATATATATATATATAGAGAGAGAGAGAATGAATAACTCATTGTGTAGTTCATTAACAAATCTAGAGAGGCCAGAAGGCTTGTTTTACCCACAGAAAACCTCTGAATTACATTGTTTCCAATCCAGCAAAGGATTCTGTTCACACAGTTTATAAGCTTAGCTAGGGTTAGTGCAGTGATTCATAACCATCCCAGGACAGACTGTTTCGTGGTTTTTGCCACTCATCAGCTGGGAGAAGGTTTGAATCACTGCTGGGTGAAGTTGATTTCGGGGCAAAATACAACAACATTTCAAATTAGGGGGAGGTAAAAGGTGAGTTTAAAATTCTCCACACTACGCACAAAATATAGAGAAAATAACTCATTGTGTAGTAAATAAACAAATCTAGAAAGGCCAGAAGGCTTGTTTTTCCCACAGAAAACCCACAGAAAATCCTCTGAATTACATTGTTTCCAATGCAGCAAAGGATTCTGGGTAAGATATGCAAATTAGGTCCACAACACCTTTTTACTTCAAGTCTGCAGATTCCTTTACGCCAAAGCATCGCTGTTCACACAGCTTATAAGCTTAGCTAGGGTTAGTGCAGTGATTCATAAAAAGGTGCGTCGTGAACCTAATTTGCATATCTTACCTAGAATCCTTTGCTGCAGTGGAAACAATGTAATTCAGAGGTTTTCTGTGGGCAACTGTACTTTATTAGTTTTATTGCACTTGTTTTATAATCCCACTGTTTTCTCACTTAGTGCCCAGCTCTCTAAAGCTCTATTCTATGGCAAGTTTCTCTAAAAAGATCAGCTAGTGCTATCAGGCTCTTGCAGGACTTTTTGAAAGGCAAATTTTGTAAACAAAAATTCCATTGATTGTACACGATAATTTAGGGTAAAAATATGCAGAAAAGTTTCCAGTTTTACTTCTATCATCAAATTGTGCTTCATTCTCATGGTATTTGTTGTTGAAGAGATACCCAGGTAGGTGTCTGGAGCACACTACATGGCAGGAAATAGTGCTGCCTTCTAGTGCTCTTGCAAATAGATAACATTCTTACAAAACTTCTGCCATATTGTGCTCCAGACACGTGCACACTCCTGAGATTACATTCTTGCTTTTCAATAAAAGATACCAAGTGAACAGAGAAAATGTGATGATAGAAGTAAATTAGAAAGATGTTTATAATTGAAAGCTGAATCTGAATCATGAAAGAAAAAATGTGAGCTTTAGGTTTTTAAAAATAAAATAAAAATAGGTAGTTAAAATCATACAAAGTATACTTTTTTCCCCATTGTGAAATGATTCTCTCAGGCTTGGTGAGTGGGCTGTACATGGAGTGTCCCTTAGGTGTATCTAAAGTTTTCTCACAGCTCTTGTTGTTTTCACTAAACACGTTATGACTGCAGTTCTTTTTTCTATCTAAATGTAAACTGGGGAGGTTTGTTTCATAATATGCAATTGTGACTTACAAGTAAGATTATTTACTTTGTAAAAATAGCAGATTTGGGGGAGGGCTATAATAATAAAAACATATTTCCCCACTAATTAATTTAACACTTACAGGTGCTGCAATTTATAGAACGACCCATGCAATACAATTTAACGGGCAATAGGCAGTGATAATCTTCACTAACTATTGTTGCACAATTTAATTGAAATAAATCTTTATTGAAGGCAACAATCATTTATAGACAGTACATCAAGGTATTAGCCAAGTTTGATCTCCACAAGGCATAAGATAACCATTTTTTATAAATAGCTCACATCCTTTCAGTTGTCCCTCGCCTTGATATATCTAGGACAGGATTTGAAAGTCCCTGTGACTGTCCTTACATAGTATATTACAGCATACTTTTTTTTGCCTTTTTTTTTTAAACATATATATAAAACCATAATAGTAATTTCACCATAACATTAATAAAGAAAAAGAACTTAAATCAAAACCGTGGTACAAACATTGGGCATCTTTCGCCCTTATCAAATTATTCCTAGACTCCGATATGTCTTGTACAGAAATGAGATCTAACAGTCGAGTCTAGTCTGCTCCTAAAGGTGTGCCCCCCAACTCCTCCCTAGCTCTAACTTGAAATTTCCTGAATCTGCCTCATATTGAGTCCTACTGATTTCCGTTCATTATCCAATAAAACCAAATTTTAGTGAACTGCTCTTTTTCATCTTTTATGGAGGCCGAGATTTCTGACATAGTATATATATGTTCTATCTTACCCAATATTTCTTGCCACTCAGGGGCCCCTACCTTCCAATGTCTGGCCACACATACTCTTGTTGCCGTACATAGAATCTTAATAAATGTGTTTATGGCCTTGTTGTATTGTGTAAATTTATAGTTAAGGAGAGCATGTGCTGGTGTCAGATTGATATGTTCCTGTAATAACCTACCTATAAGTTCTTGGAGTTTTTCCCAGATAGTTCTAATTTGAGGGCATGTCCACCACATGTGGAGATATGTACCCCTCTCCTCACATCCTCTGTAACATTGGCTGGAGCCGTTCTGTGAAAAGTGGCATGTTTTCTCTGGGGTGAGATACCATCTGTAGGCCGTTTTTATGCAGTTTTCTCGAAGATCTGCATTAATCAGACCCCTACTAGCGTCAAACATCACCTGGTCCCATTGTTCCCTCGACAAGTTCAGTCCAGTATCTAGTCCCCATTTTACTAATAATGCCGAACCGCCCGGTTCCTCGGCTCCCTGCAGGGCTATATATAATTTTGAGATCAGTTGTTTTTGTCTGTCCTGGGCGGTGTAAATCCGCTCTAGGGGAGTCATTGTCTGCGCCGTCCACGGGTAGCAATACCCGTGTATAGCAGAGGAGAGCTGAAGGTATAGAAACCAGTGTAATTTCAGTGGTAGGATTTTGTCCTGCAATTGAGAATACGTCAGTATGCGATTGCCCTCTAAAAAGTCTGCTACTCTATATAGGCCTTTATTGAGCCACTTCCCCACCCTTGCACGGACCTCGGGTGAGAGTAGCGCTCCTACCGGTTTAATTCTGGAGTTTGTCTGCGTTAAGTGCAGAGTGCCCGTGAGGGATCTCCATATCTTGATAGTGTCGATCATGGCTAATGATCTAAAGCTTCGGTTTTTTAGAGGATGCCCGATTTCCCATAATGCATCTGCAGGGCAGTCATATCCCCCAAGGCCTGCTTCTAACTCGGTCCAAAGGATCTTATGGTTGTTTTGGTTCAGTAAGGAGGTTTGGGCTAGTCTGGCAGCATGGTAATAATCTTGTAAGTTCGGTATACCTACCCCCCCCAGTTGTCTGTGTCTGGTCAAAGTATGGGAGGCTATTCTAGCTTTACTATCATTTCGCAGGAAGCTATGGAGAGATGACTGTAGTTTAAGTAATTCTACTTTAGGCACCATTATGGGGAGGGTTCTGAAGAGATAGAGAATCCTGGGAAGGATGTTCATTTTGATGGCCGAGAGTCTCCCATACCAGGAAAAATTATAAGTTCTCCATTTCCTGAGATCTCTGTCTATGGCCTTGTAAAGTGGGGTATAGTTTAAGTCATGTAGGGCGTGATAAGAGTCCGAAATTTTGATGCCCAAGTAAGTTATTGACTTTTTGGCCCATGCAAATTCAAAATTGGCTTCTATTAGTTTTTTAGTATGTGCTGGGAGAGATAATGGTAGTGCTTCACTTTTCTCTAGATTAATCTTATAGCCTGAAACCAGTGAAAAGTCATGAAGTATTTGGTAGAGATTAGGGAGGGATATTAAGGGTCTGGTTATAGTCAAAAGGACATCGTCCGCGAAAAGTGAAATTTTATACTCTGAGTCCCCCACCCTTATCCCAGATATATCAGGATCTTGTCTTATAACTGCCGCCAGTGGTTCAATGCAGAAGGCAAAGAGTAGTGGGGACAGAGGGCATCCCTGTCTAGTGCCGCTAAGAATCTCTATGGGTCTGGATTGAAAACCTGCTGCTCTGATGACTGCCGTCGGGGTAGAATAGATTCCCTTTATCGCATTCATAAATGCCCCATTAAAACCCATTTCCGTCAGTACAGATGTCATGTATGACCAGTCTATTCTGTCGAACGCCTTCTCCGCGTCCAGTGAGAGGAGCAGAGAAGGCGTCCCTGTAGATTTTAAATAGTCCACCAGTGTTATGGTCCTCCTAATATTATCCGGGGCCTCCCTTTCCGATATAAAGCCCACTTGGTCTGGGTGGACCAAAAGTGGTGCTATTTTCCTAAGCCTATTGGCCAAAATTTTTGTAAGGATCTTAACGTCCTGATTTATCAGGGATATTGGCCTGTAGCTTTGGCATTTCTCCGGGTTTTTGCCCGGTTTGGGTATTACTACGATCTTGGCCCGTAGGAGGTCCGACGGTATCTCTTTGCCCCCCAAGACATCATTGCAGAATTTCTGCAAATGTGTGACCAGGTCTGTTTTAAAAGTCTTGTAATACTCTGCTGGGTAACCGTCTGGTCCCGGAGCTTTGCCCAGTTTCAGGTCTTTAATTGCTAAAAGGATTTCCCCTGTCGAGATGTCAGCGTTCAATTCATCACTTTCTTGTTTGGATAGTCTATTAAGTTTGGCCTTAGTTAGTAAACGTCTTAGGGTTTCTTGCGTTTGTGGGTTATGTTCTATTTTTTTCCCGTCATAGAGTGAGGTGTAATAGTCAGCAAAGGTTTCTGCTATGTCTTGTGGGTGGGATGTACGTTCCCCATCAGGCCCCTGCAGCACTGGGATTGAGAAGTTCCTTACCCTTTCTCTAAGTTTGTGCGCCAGGTACCTATCCGGTTTATTTGAGTAAAGATAATAGTGAGCCTTTAGTGTCTGTATTGCCCTGACTGAGTGGGTGTCCAAGATTTTAGCCAGGTCCTTTCTTTTAGCTTGGAGGATTTTAAAGACTGAAGAGGAGAGTGTTTTTTGGTGGTGTTTCTCTAATCCCTCAATCTCTGCCTGGAGTTTATGTCTGGTCTCTATTGCTGTCTTATGGGCTCTAGCCTTTGTTTTGATGAGTATCCCCCTAAAAAAGGCTTTATGGGCTGCCCAGGTATGTATGGGGTTGAGGGTTGAACCCTCATTTACTGACCAATATTCACCTAGTGCTTTTGACGTAGCTGTGTAGATGTGTTGGTGTTTTACAGTTGTCGGGTCATATGTCCATGATCTCTGTCTGCTTGTATTTATAATACCCATCAGTTCAATCTGTAGCAGTGAGTGGTCTGACCATACACAAGCGTGTATGGAGGAGGTGACTATATTTGGTATTAGAGTCTGGCTGATGAAGATATAATCTAACCTCGAGTAGGTTTTGTGAGCATGGGAATAGAAAGTGTAGTCCATCGTCCTACCATATTTTGCCTCCCAGGAGTCTAGGACATTATGTGTGGCTAGGGAGTCCCTGATGGTTTTCGCTACATTGTTATGTCTCTGTTGCTTATGAGTTAGTCTGAGTCCGGGAACTGTTTTGTGCGGGGTCAGAGAGATGTTAAAATCTCCCGCCAAGATAATACGGGTTTGTGACCATTGTGTTAGGAGATGCGATATTTGTCTAAAAAAAAAAGTCTTGCTTTTCATTAGGGGCATAGACATTACAAAAAGTGACCGGGACGTTCTGTGTAGTTCCTCTAACAACTAGGTATCTGCCCTCAGGGTCCTCTATGGTTTCGTCAGTGTGGAATTGAAGTGAGTGATGTATGAGAATAGATACCCCCCTTTTTTTTGAATCAGTGGTCGAATGATAATGAATGGGGAATTGTTTAGACCAGTATCTAGGGATCACTGATTTAGTAAAGTGAGTTTCCTGAAGCATTATAACATTGGCTTTTGCTCTGGCATATTGGGTGAGGGCAGTTCTACGTTTAACATCCGAATTCAAGCCTCTCACATTATGTGAGATTATTCTAATTCTAGAATCCATAAGTCAAGCCTGAATTTCCCTGTATCTGGGTTAGGGCGCCCATCCTTTTTAAGAAAACATTGTGTACCACACAAAACAAAAAAATAACAATAAAAAACAAGCATTTGAAAACCATACATAATAACATAGGATAACATTTTAACTGTTGTAATACCTGTGTGTCGCGTGTCCGGGCCTAACGCCCGCACACCCCATGTGAACATAAGTCAATGGCGACTTACCAAAAAGGCATAACAATTGTGCTCTGTAGATAAGAAACTAACATATTTAACTTTGTGTGTAAATGATAAAAGGTAACCTGAACAATTAAGGCTGTTTTCTTTTATATTATAAGTGGCCCCCTAGTTTGGGTTACCAGAACCTCTGCAACATAAATCTAAGGCCTATTCTCCTCCTCCCTGTCAGCCTAAGAATTAACACTGTCCGTGGCTTCCAGAGTTCATGGTGTAGTCTCTTCCCTGACATTATCAGCCCTGTATCTGGCTCCTGTAGCCCAAATGTCTATTTCAGTCTCTCTCCCTACAGGGAGGGAAGAGATCAAAGAAGTCCAGGCTAAGGTCATGAGCCCAACTAAAGTCCCTGCTGTGAAAAGAAGGGTTATTACAGTACTTATCTGATAACGATACATTTCTGACATCAAAAGAACCTCAGCATCATCTCATGTCTTTAGCTTCTTCCTGGTGGCCTTTTTCCAGGTCCGTGCTCTTGAGTGGTTGTTTACTGTGCTGGATGTCCCTTCCCCCTCTTCTTGCAATTCTGAGGGTAATCTGGGTGAATCAAGGCCCAGATGTTGGCAGATTTCAGGAATATCAGTAGAATCCTTGATAGTAAAAGTCACCCCATTCTGCATGATGTGAAGTGCGAAAGGGAAACCCCATCGATAGGGGATCTGTTGTTTCCTCAGTAGTTGTGTGAGCGGTCTCAGGGTGCTTCTCCTCTGTAGTGTTTTCAAACACAAATCCTGAAAGAATTGGACTACTGAGCCCTGGAACTTGAAGGTCGGGTTCTTCCTTGAAGCAGCTAGGATTGCCTCTTTTTCTTTGAAGCGAAACATCCGGACAATCACATCCCTTGGGGGGGCATCTCCTCGGGGTTTAGCTCTAAGGGCCCTATGGGCCCGTTCCATCTGGAAGAAATTATCTTCTGTTTGACCTGTTATGGCTTGGAAGAGTAGGGTCAGATATCTTTCTAACTCTCCGGGTGACACAGATTCAGGAATCCCTTTCAGTCTGATGTTACATCTGCGCCTCCGATTTTCAAGGTCTTCCATCCTCTCTACCACCGCATCTAATTCTAGTTGCTGGGCGGCTATTTTTTGGGAGAGCTGGGAGACTTCTTCGAGGTTGGAATTTTCGTTGTCTTCTTATGTTGCTACCCGGTTACCCAGGTCTTGGACCTCTTGTTTGATTTCAGCTAAACTGCTGGTGACTGATTGTTGCATAGTGTCCATTTTCTCTAGAAGTTTTTCAAAATTAGAAGATATATCTTGTTTGGAAACTAAGTGTTTAATATCTGCTTTGGTGAGAGGTGTTAAATCATCCATATTGGAGACGTTACTAGAGACTGAATCTGTGTCTTCCTCTGGGTCTCTATTCTGGGTTTCTATCTGTTTATCCCCTTTAGTTGATTTAAAAAAAAGATTTGCAGTGTTTATTTTACCTCCTGTGCCAGATTTAAGTTGCTTTCTTTGTGACATTTTAGGGGACAATGAAGTTGTTGTCTTTGCTGAGATGATGCTATTCCCAGATGTTAGTGAGAGATGTCTGCTAGCTGTGCTAAAAGTATCTGAGAGAGAGTCGATAACCCTCCTATCTTGGGCCAAATAACAAGTCTGTTTTTATTCCATTTTGTGGTGCTGTGGTTTTTAATGGTAGCCAGGTGTCCCCATTTACAACATTCAGGGTGATAGAGATATTGCCGGGTGGCAGTTTAATTTATTTTGTAGCTGTCTACCTCACATTTTCAGTAGAACCGTAGCCTTATGTCTTCATAGTCTTGACCGGCCAGTATGTCCCGCAACTAAGTGCCCTGCAGTTATTTCTGGCCTTAAGAAGAGGCTTGCCTAGGCCGGAAGGTTACTGTCTGGTATATAGGCCTAGTCTGTGTCTTGGGCCCCTGGTCCTATGATTTATTTGGCTGCGTGTGTCCCTCAAAGGTCCAGTTATAGCCGCCCTGTATGTGGGGATCTAGATTAGCCTGCCGGGTCCCGTACCACCGCTCACCTCAGCCCGGATCGTTTTTGCTCTTACCGGGAACTCAGGGCCGACTCAGTTGATCGGCCATGCGTGTCATCGGGTCTCTCCCTTTCCCCTCCTGCACTCTGCTCTTCATTTTTCTGTCTCCCGAAAATGTTGTACAGCGCAAACGCTGTTGTAGAGGGCCGATTATTAGGTCCGATGCTCCGATCTGAGGATTTAGGTGCCTTCGTGATTATCCAAGATGGCGACTGCTGTATCTTCCCGGCCCTGCACCGCTAACGTGTATCTTTCATTGCCGCTGTCGAGGGGCTCTGTAGATGGTCAATACAGATTAGAGGGATAAAGTGCTCAGTCTCTTCCGTTCTCAGCCACTTTGTGGGTCATTATTGTCCCCCTGATACCATTTAAGCACACATTTTGCACGGAGCTGTTAGCCTGTGCGTCTTACATGTTTCTCCTCCAGGCTCCGCCCTTGTTGCACAATTTAAAGGGCCATGATACCCAAATGTTGAAACACTTGAAAGTGATGCAGCATAGCTGTAAAAAGCTGACTAGAAAATATCACCTGAACATCTCTATGTAAAAAAGAAAGATATTTTACCTCAAAAGTTCTTCAGTAGCCACATCCCATTATAAAGGACTTCTAAGCAGCAAATCAGTATGTCTGGCCCGGGACAGCTAAGGGAGTGAGCTTACGTGCTCAATTCTCTTATTTCCCTATTCAGTGTAAGGAAGTTTACAATGAAATCTCATGAGAGTTAAGTGAGATCACAGTAAAAGAGTTCATGACCTCAGCACTGCTGATGCTGATTGGTTGCAGTTCATTTGTTCATTTTTTGTTATTTTTTTTTACCAAAAGCTAAGCAGCAGCTAAATTATAACTTTTTACACAGAACTTACTCTGCTGAGCTGAGGAGATTGTGAGGTAAAATATCTTCCTTTTTTACATAGAGAAGCTCAGGTGATATTTTCCTGTCAGCTTTTTACAGTTATACTGCATCAGTTTCAAGTGATTTAGCATATGAGTATTATGTCCCTTTAAAAAGAGATCACACCATCGTTCTGCTGCCAATCAGTATAATTATTGTCCTATTTACCCACCAATATTGTGTGTGTTATGTTTCTTGTCCAGAGTTTATATAAATGTATATTTAAATCTATTTTTTATTTTTTTTAATTAGCATCATATTTTATATGTTTAATAAAAGTTAAAGGGACAGTCTACACCAGAATGTTTATTGTTTTAAAAGATAGATAATCCCTTTATTACCCATTCCCTAGTTTTGCATAACCAACACAGTTATATAAATACACTTTTTACCTCTGTGCATAGGCTTAGATACAAGGTAATCAAACGGCCCCCTTATTTCAGTTATTTTGACAGACTTACATTTTAGCCAATCAGTGCTGGCTCATAGTAACTCAACGTGCGTGAGCACCATGTTATCTATATGACACACATGAACTAACACTCTCTAGTGGTAAAAAACTGTCAATGCCTTGAGAGAAGAGGTGGCCTTCAAGGGCTTAGAAATTAGCATATGAACCTCCTAGGTTTAGCTTTCAACTAAGAATACCAAGAGACCAAAGCAAAATTGGTGATAAAAGTAAATTGGAATATTGTTTAAACTTACATTCTCTATCTAAATCATGAAAGCCTATTTTGGACTATTCTGTCTGTTTTTAAGTTTTTATATTCCAAGTCACAACACTCCACACATGGCCAAACAAATATGATGCATGAATTAGTTTCATTTCTTTGCTGGTCGGTTGCATGAAGGTTATTAATACATAGAACCACATCACTTTTGTGTAATGTGAACATACTGACAATTTATACAGCAATAATAAGAAGTGTTAGGTTTAGTGCCTATGGATCATCAAATAAAGCGTAATACCTTAAAATCTGCAGGCCCAAGATCCCAAGGCGGCCTTTATAGATTGTGTTTGTCATTGTTGGTCATCTAAAGGCCTATATGTTACCAGGACAGTGGGGCTCCATTACATCAGTAGGACCGTTTTAAAGGGACAAAAAAGTCAAAATTTAAACTTTCATGGTTCAAACATACAATTTTAAACAATTTTCCAATTTACTGCTGTTATCAAATTCCCTTTGTTCCCTTGGTATCCTTTGCTAAAGAGTAATCCTAGGTAGGCTCACATGAGCTCAAGTGCATGCATATATGTACTAATTTATGGCAGCAGTTTTTGCAACAATGTTTATAGTAAAGTTACTGCTGCCATATAGTGCTAAAGACAAGTGCAAGCTGATTAGCTCTTATGAGCCTACCTAGGTTTACTCTTCAACAGAAAGCCAAGAGGACAAAGTCAGTTTGATACAAGATACATTTGAAAGATGCTCTGTCTAAACCATGACATTTTAACTTTGACTTTGAGGTTTTTATAAATTTTGAAATTAACAATCCTAAAATATTTATATGCATGAAGAAAGTTAATTGGTGCTCCTTTGTGTGCATGATAAATTGCCTTTAATTAAATGTTCTTTAATTGCAAATACCAAATGTGTGATTTTTGAAAAATCATTATAATAGCCTTACATTAAAGGGACATGAAACCCAAATTCTTTCTTTCATGATTTAGGAAGAGCATACCATTTTAAACAACTTTCTAATTTGCTTCATTCTGTAGATATCCTTTTCTAAAAAGCACATCTATATAGGCTCCGTAGATGCTGATAGGTGGCTGCTCATAGATGCCTTGTTTGATTGGCTCACCCATGTGCTTTATTTCTTAACAAAGGATATCTGAAGATTGAAGCAAATTAGATAATAGAAGTAACTTAGAAAGTTGTTTTAAAATTGCATTCTCTGAATTATGAAATAAAATTTAGGTTTAGTGTCCCTTTAATTTTGCCTTCAAATATAAAGGTAATATTTTCCTTCCAAACATTGCAAATTGCAATGTTTACTAAACTCCAAAGCTACTAAAAAAAAGTCTTGAAGAAAAATGAGCTTTGTGCACATGTATTTGCCTTCATATATTAATGGATAGATTACTAACTGTAACACCAAAAATCTTAATAGAAGACAATGGAGGTTTTTGTTTTGGAATCCCTTTCTAAGTTTAAAGTATGAGATCTAGTCCTGAAACTTTAATGCTCAAGATCTCTTAGACAGGGTCAATGTTTCTCAATTCCAGTTCTCAGGGCACACTAACAGGACAGATTTTTCAGAATACCTGAACTAAAGCACAGGTAAACTAAAGTATCTCATCCGTAACCATGGCTATTAAGCTGTTTTTTACCCAGGGTAATCCTGAAAATCTGGCCTGTTAGTGTGCTAAGGACTGGAATTAACTCCTTAATCACCACAACTTACCCTGTACATCACTGGTCATTAAGGGGTTAAGAAACAATGCCTTAGACCTGTGATGGTAAACCTTTGCACCCCAGACGTTTCAGAACTAAATTTCCCATGATACTTAGGCACTAGTCGAGCATCATGGGAAATTTTAGTTCTGAAACACCTGGAGTGCCAAGCTTCGCCATCAATGCTTAGACCTTTTGTACACCCTGTGATATTAACATCAGTTCTAATACATATATACATTTGCCCGTTTTTAATTCTATTCTTTTTTTCTTGCAGTGCATTCTCCATCAGCCCTTGGTCTTCAGTCGTTGCTGCCTCACACTATGACACAATTGCCCATAAGTCATGCATAAAAAAAATATTTTTTATTTTTTTGGCAAGAATGTAAATGTTTGGGTATAACATTGTCATTTATTGTGTAAAAAATTATAATAACAGTAATATGCTTGTTTTAATAGCACCCCTTCAGTTCTGAGGGTCTTGCTATATTGCATACTCTCCCTTAGCAGTGAAGGGGTTACTATACACACGTTTAGAAGACCATGTTGAACCCTGTTTTGTAAGTATTAAAAATAATTCTACTTAAACTGAAATTCTTTCAAATTAGCATCTTTTTTGTATTGTCTGGAAATAGTCCAACATAGCTATGTATTTGTTAATTTATTTGTCATCATAAGAGCACTTTGCCAAAAAAAGGACTGACAAGTGTGCAAAAAAATGTTTACAATTTTTTGTGAATTGTAGTTTTGTCATTAGTTTGTATCTGTAAATTATTACAAAGGTGCATATGTATTTTGCGTTACTTTCACTTTTTTCAATTTGTATCTGTGAACTAGCAAATTCAGTTGCCTATTTTTTTTCTTAATTAACTGAATAAAGCTTTGATTACAGCATGCTAAACATAATGTTTTACATGTTGGACTTCATTACAAATCCTTGTGCCCAGACCTTTTTTCTATTTGTGCTGTACTGCTCCGATTGCTCAACATATTAGTGGATACTTTTCGCAACTATTTAGATACTCTTATTGCGAGACCTCCGTATGTCAACAAAAAATGTAAACCCTCATTCCTTTGTAAACATTTTAAAGGGGCAGTGCACTTTAAAAATTGTCAGCTTTGTGTTCCCAATGAACCATTTTACTCGTTGGAGTGTATTAAATTGTTCCAAGTTTTATCTTGTCATTAGAAATAGCTGCTTTTACCTACTGAAAACGCCTCCTATACTGAAAATGTCAAAACTGCTGTAATGGATAAAGAGCGAAATAAACGAGGCAGGAGACGAAATTACTCAGTTCTTACCATAGACAAAGATAAGGGGAACTATTGTGTTTAGAGTGATATTAGGTCTATTCTCCCTGCAGGCTTAGCCCATTATAATGACTTGTGGTTTCAAGCAAAAACAACAAAAATAAACCTAAAGGATTAACTTACCATACATTTTATAATCTGCAACTGGTATAACCAGTAATTAGAAACACATATAAGGGGTAAACAACTTTGCAGTGCACTTTTTCCTTTCTCAAGTAAAAAAACAAACAGTTTTTGGACACATTTGTCTATTTGCAACTTTCTTCTTCCAAAATAAATAGTAGGCTTCCAACTAGTGGAATTTAACACATTTAACACATAACACATAACCAGGTTTGTTACCAAATGTGTAGTTTGAGAACCATTGGATTTTGGGTAATCAGTAAAGTGCACATATACAATTAGTATTGTAATGTTTTTGATAAATTACACTAGCTTGGAAGCTCCCTGTCGTCTTCTTCCATTGAGTAAACTTTGTGAGCCTATGGAGGAAGACTTATCATTTGCAGATTGTGCTCACAAACGTTCCACATCATGTGCACTCAGTCAGATGAACTGAGCCAATGCTGGATGTGTAAGTATGTCTCCAAAGGGACTTTATAAAGCAACAGGAAAATGTTTTCTAGTGTGTAACTGATTTGTTAGCCCTTAAAGGACCATTACATACAGTAGAATTGCATAATCACTAAATGTCTAATATAAAGAAACTGCAATAGCACTTACTCTGAATTTTAAATGAACTTTAGATTTATTTCTTTCCTGAAACTTCAAAAATGTACTTCAATTTACTGCCTCCCTGCATAATGTGGGAACCAAAAGAAATAAATCCTCCACACAGGGCAAGTTGGTAGATTCAGTCCTTGAAGATTAGAGATAGACACTATGCACAAGCCATAAAAATTAGTGATTTATTTGGTATGCATTAAAAGTTGTAACAAACATACTCACATGAGACAAAGGTAAGGATTATGTAATCTGACGCATTTCACGTCCCTCTGGCACTTTTTCATAGATGGTTTGGGAGTGTACACATCCAGGTTAAATAGCCCCGTAAGTTCACACCTCCAAACACCTGATGTATACTCTGTTTAACCATTTGGCAGGTACATTCCCCGGGAATGTGTGTAAAGGCTTCAATTTGCATATATCACTACACTGACCTTTTAATGTTTCGTCCAGTTGACCCGTGGCCCGTCAATACCGGGAATGTAACAAAACAGCACAGCCTGTATCATACTCGAAACATGATACAAATTACACAAAATAAATATAAATAAAAACACACTGAAAAATGGAATAAAAAACATAGTTACGCTAGGTATGATGGTCCATCTGTGATACAATTTCACAAAAATCAATGATTGTATATGTGGGGGGGGGGGGGGGATACTGTAAAGTGAAAGATATCCAATGTATGGCAGATTGATCGGCATATGCATAGCAAAATACTTATGTTGAGATCATTAAAGGGACAGTCTAGCCAAAATTAAACTTTCATGATTCAGATAGGGCATGACATTTTAAACAACTTTCCAATTGACTTTTATCATAAAATTTGCTTTGTTCCCTTGGTGGTATTTTTGAAAAGCTAAATCTAGGTAGGCTCAAACTGATTTCTAAACCGTTGAACACTGCCTCTTGAAAGTTTTTCACAGTTAGACAGCACTAGTTCATGTGTGTCATATAGATACCATTATGCTCATGTCCGTGGAGTTATTTAGGAGTCCACACTGATTGGCTAAACTGCATGTCTGTCAAAAGCACTGAGTTAAGGGGGCAATCTGCAGAGGCTTAGATGCAAGGTAATCACAGAGATAAAACAAATATTAGTATAACTCTGTTGGTTATACAAAACTGGGGAATGGGTAATAAAGGGATGATCTATCTTTTTAAACAATAAAAATTCTGGTGTAGACTGTCCCTTTTAAGTTTTAGATTACTAATTTATATCTACAGAGAGGCAAAATAGATGTTACAACTTGGCTGTTACAAACACAACAGTTTCTTTCATGTAAGTGGCAAGAGTCCATGAGATAGTATCGTATGGGATATACATTCCTATTAGGAGGGGGCAAAGTTTCCCAAACCAAAAAAAGCCTATAAATACACCTCCCACCTCACTCATACCTCAGTTTTAAAAACTTTGCTTCCTTTGGAGGTGGTGAAGCAAGGTATGCTTGATTTCTTTTGTGAAAGGCGCTTCTAAGCATTTTGAACCTCTCAAAGTACAGTATTTGTCTGAGGGATGTGAAGGGAGTATTGCTTGATGACACCATGTTTTCGTCAATGGGAAATCTATTTTAGGGCTCTCTGTAAATCTGTCGCAGGGATTCATCTGCTGCCTCCCTTTACAGATTGACAGTATACTCCTCTACCATTACCTCTGCTGATATGTTTCAGTAGTGGTTTGACTGTCTGTGGATGGGTGTCTTCTGGTAAGTATATATAATTTTTTTAAGACACTCTCAGTTATGTTTGGCACTTTATATTATAAAGTTTTTAATATATATTGCATATATTTGTCATGAGTCAGGTCTGTGTATATTTCCCTTTGCAGTTTCAGCATAGAGATTGTTTATGGGACAATTTAGGTATTGTTTTTCTTACCTGGGGTTCCAGTTATTTGTAACTTGAAGTCTATTTTTCAAAATTTTCGTGGGCAAACTAGACTCGCGATAATGCAAAATGCTGCTTTTTATTGCGTCATTTTTGGCGTGAAGTTGCGCCTGTAGTGACGTGAGTTGCATCATTTCTTGCGTCTCTGACGCAAATTTTTTGGCCCAAAGTCGCGCCTGTTATTTTGCAAGTTGTCATTTCATTGTGTTAGCTTTGGTGCCAAAAGTTTTTACCTCTGCATTTGCATCATCTTTGTTTGCGTCATTCTTGGTGCCAAAATTTGTTATATTAAGTCTCTCTCCCTCTTTTGCTCGCTGCTCTCATTTGTTTATAGAGGGCTATGATGTTTGCTTTTAATTTTACTTTTGTATATGAATTTTATCATAAGCATTTTTTCCCATTCCTGAAACTGCTATTTCTCTTGTAAGGTGTATCCAGTCAACGGATCATCCATTACTTGTGGGATATTCTCATTCCCAACAGGAAGTTGCAAGAGGACACCCACAGCAGAGCTGTCTATATAGCTCCTCCCCTCACTGCTATATCCAGTCATTCTCTTGCAACTCTCAACAAACATGGAGGTAGTAAGAGAGAAGTGGTGAAATGTAGCTGTTATTTTACTTCAATTCGTACCATCCTAACTATGATCCAGGAGGGTCAATACATGACTACAGTGGATTTAAAGGATGCTTATCTTCACATTCCGATACACAAAGATCATCATCGGTTTCTCAGGTTTGCCTTCCTAGACAGGCATTACCAGTTTGTAGCTCTTCCCTTTGGGCTAGCTACAGCCCCAAGAATTTTTACGAAGGTTCTGGGGTCGCTTCTGGTGGTCCTAAGGCCGCGGGGCATAGCAGTGGCCCCTTATTTAGACGACATCCTAATTCAGGCGTCAAACTTCCAAATTGCCAAGTCTCATACGGACATAGTGTTGGCATTTCTGAGGTCGCATGGGTGGAAGATGAACGAGGAAAAGAGTTCTCTATTCCCCCTTACAAGAGTTTCCTTTCTAGGGACTCTGATAGATTCTGTAGAAATGAAAATGAGTCCAGGTTATCAAAACTTCTAAATTCCTGCCGTGTTCTTAATTCCATTCCTCGCCTTTCGGTGGCTCAGTGCATGGAAGTAATCGGCTTAATGGTAGCGGCAATGGACATAGTGCCGTTTGCACGCCTACATCTCAGATCGCTGCAACTCTGCATGCTCAGTCAGTGGAATGGGGATTACACAGATTTGTCCCCTCTACTAAATCTGGATCAAGAGACCAGGGATTCTCTTCTCTGGTGGCTATCTCGGGTCCATCTGTCCAAAGGTATGACCTTTTGCAGGCCAGATTGGACAATTGTGACGACAGATGCCAGCCTTCTAGGTTGGGATGCAGTCTGGAACTCCCTGAAGGCTCAGGGATCGTGGACTCAGGAGGAGTCACTCCTTCCATTAAACATTCTGGAACTAAGAGCAATATTCAATGCTCTTCTGGCTTGGCCTCATCTAGCGACAATGAGGTTCATCAGATTTCAGTCGGACAACATCATGACTGTGGCTTACATCAACCATCAAGGGGGAACAAGGAGTTCCCTAGCGATGTTAGAAGTCTCAAAGATAATTCGCTGGGCAGAGATTCACTCTTGCCACCTATCAGCTATCCATATCCCAGGTGTAGAGAACTGGGAGGCGGATTTTCTAAGTCAACAGACTTTTCATCCGGGGGAGTGGGAACTCCATCCGGAGGTGTTTGCACAATTGGTTCATCGTTGGGGCAAACCAGAACTGGATCTCAAGGCGTTTCGCCAGAACGCCAAGCTTCCTTGTTATGGATCCAGGTCCAGGGACCCCAAGGCAACGCTGATAGATGCTCTAGCAGCGCCTTGGTCCTTCAACCTGGCTTATGTGTTTCCACCGTTTCCTCTGCTCCCTCGTCTGATTGCCAAAATCAAGCAGGAGAGAGCATCAGTGATTTTGATAGCACCTGCGTGGCCACGCAGGACTTGGTATGCAGATCTGGTGGACATGTCATCCTTTCCACCATGGACTCTGCCGCTGAGACAGGACCTTCTACTTCAAGGTCCTTTCAACCATCCAAATCTAATTTCTCTGAGGCTGACTGTCTGGAGATTGAACTCTTGATTTTATCAAAGCGTGGTTTCTCAGAGTCAGTCATTGATACCTTAATTCAGGCACAAAAGCCTGTCACCAGGAAAATCTATCATAAGATATGGCGGAAATATCTTTATTGGTGTGAATCCAAGGGCTACTCATGGAGTAAGGTCAGGATTCCCAGGATATTATCTTTTCTCCAAGAAGGATTGGAGAAAGGATTGTCAGCTAGTTCCTTAAAGGGACAGATTTCTGTGCTATCTATTCTTTTGCACAAGCGTCTGGCGGATGTCCCAGACGTTCAGGCATTTTGTCAGGCTTTAGTTAGAATCAAGCCTGTGTTTAAACCTGTTGCTCCACCATGGAGTTTAAATTTGGTTCTTAAAGTTCTTCAGGGGGTTCCGTTTGAACCTCTTCATTCCATAGATATCAAACTTTTATCTTGGAAAGTTATTTTTTTGGTAGCTATTTCCTCGGCTCGTAGAGTTTCCGAGTTATCTGCCTTACAATGTGATTCTCCTTATCTGATCTTCCATGCAGATAAGGTAGTTCTGCATACCAAACCTGGGTTTTTACCTAAGGTGGTATCTAATAAGAATATCAATCAAGAGATTGTTGTTCCGTCTTTGTGTCCTAATCCTTCTTCAAAGAAGGAATGTCTATTACACAATCTGGACGTGGTTCGTGCTTTAAAGTTTTACTTACAAGCTACTAAAGATTTTCGTCAAACATCTGCTTTGTTTGTTGTCTACTCTGGACAGAGGAGAGGTCAAAAGGCTTCAGCAACCTCTCTTTCTTTTTAGCCTATGAGACTGCTGGCCAGCAGCCTCCAGAAAAGATTACAGCTCATTCTACTAGAGCTGTGGCTTCCACATGGGCCTTTAAAAATGAGGCTTCTGTTGTACAGATTTGCAAGGCGGCGACTTGGTCTTCGCTTCATACTTTTTCAAAATTCTACAAATTTGATACTTTTGCTTCTTCGGAGGCTATTTTTGGGAGAAAGGTTTTACAGGCAGTGGTACCTTCCATTTAAGTACCTGCCTTGTCCCTCCCTTCATCCATGTACTTTAGCTTTGGTATTGGTATCCCACAAGTAATGGATGATCCGTGGACTGGATACACCTTACAAGAGAAAACATAATTTATGCTTACCTGATAAATTTATTTCTCTTGTGGTGTATCCAGTCCACGGCCTGCCCTGTCATTTTAAGGCAGGTATTTTTTATTTTTAAACTACAGTCACCACTGCACCCTATGGTTTCTCTTTTCTCTGTTTGTTTTCGGTCGAATGACTGGATATGGCAGTGAGGGGAGGAGCTATATAGACAGCTCTGCTGTGGGTGTCCTCTTGCAACTTCCTGTTAGGAATGAGAATATCCCACAAGTAATGGATGATCCGTGGAATGGATACACAACAAGAGAAATAAATTTATTAGGTAAGCATAAATTATGTTTTTGAGGATATTTGATCTTTTGTTTAAATGTTATTTTTTCTTTTTTGTTACATTTTGCAAGTGTACATGATATTCCTGCAGATTCGATAAATGACATTGCTGCAGCCATAGAGAAGGCTATGACTGCTATTCCGCCTTCAAATAAACGTAAAAGGTCTTTCCAAACTTCTCATTAATCTGATGAAATTTGTATTGACCGACAGCATACTGGAGTATTCTCTGCTTATGAGGATCTCTCTGGCTCAGAGGATCCTGCATCATAGACTAAAATTGACAAATCTTCTTTACTTTTTAAGATTGAATATATTTGTTCTTTATTAAAGGAAGTATTGTTTACTTTGGGTATTGAGGAGTCTAGTTCTCTTGATAACAAAACTAGTAATCGTTTGAATTCTATTTTTAAAACTTCTGAGGTTACTCCTGAAGTTTTTCCTATTTCAGATGCTATCTCTAATATGATTACTAAAGAATGGTCTAAGCCTGGTACTTCTTTTAACCCTTCTTCTAGGTTTAAGAAGATGTATCCTTTACCTGTGGCCAATTTAGAGTTTTGCCCCAAGATAAGAAATCTAAGGGTAAGTTTAAAACTCCTAATCTTTTTCGTTCCTTTTGTCAGAATAAAGAACAAAAAAACGCTCCTTGCCCTAAGGCCTCTGGCTCTAATTGGAGACCATCTCCAAATTGGAATAGTCAGGTTTAGCCTGTGCCTTTTTCTCTTCTTCTTACCTGGGTTACCTCCTCTCACAAAACTCCTCCCACTTCCCTTTAAGAATCTGTTACACCTATTCACAAGTGCTTAGTATTCTGCGTTTGGTGTAAACTAAAAGGACATTATCCTGAGCTCCTTGGATCTTACAGCAGTCTGTTTTCCTCTGTCTGACAGCATCTACAGATCTCTCTGCAAAGCAGTAGCTTCTCTCATTCACCTTTTTGGACTAATACCAGCATTAAAAGTTATTTGGTGAATCCATGCTGCAGGGTTTTTCCTTTCTACTCTTTGCCTGTCAGCAGCTGCAGCGTTCACCTCTGCCTCCCACAGATTCCTTTTACCTGGACTGCTACAACTGCAACTGATTCGTCTGTTATAAATCAGTTTGGAGCAACAATCATCTCTAACCTGTTGTCATTTCCTGACATCTATCTTCTGTCATAGAAGTGTTAAAGTCAAGCAGTCATTCTTTGTTTACCGTCATCTGCAATCAATTGGATCCGATCCGTTAAGGAGATTGATTCCTCCCCCTTCTGACATCATTACTCAGTTTCTCTGCCTTTCTTTACATGAGAAGTCATTGAGTACACTGCAGAATCTCCTATGTGTCAATACTGTGCAATCTCCTGTTGTCTGTACTTCAGCATACAAGGTACTATCTCATTCAAAGATACATACGATATTAAATTGGATCTGTTTGTAATATAAATAACTGCTCCTACATTTCTGACTCTCCTCTTCCAAACTAAAGGAACATTTATTAATTCATTTACCACCTGATTTACCTACTCTGTGATAGTAGGCTAAGAGGTGTAAGTGATACATTCCATTATATAATACGACTTCAGTAGTGGTAGATGAATACAATTAAAGGCATATACACACCTACTTCTTGCAATTGTGATCCACAATTATCAAGTATCCTACATAATACTAAGCCCCAAATATGGATCCTGCTGAACTACCTCAGTTTGTGTACAGTCTCTCCCAACATGTTGATCAGTTAGGTCAAGGGTTAAGGGACCTTGAGATTGAAAATCAACCCCTTAGAAAAATCATCAGGGATTCCATGTCCCAAAAATCCACTCAACCTGAATCCTTGCCTGAACCTATTGTATCCCTACCTGATCCTTTTTCTGGTGACAGGAAACAATGCCGCCAGTTTAAAAATGCCTGCTTACTTCTCTTTAATCTAAAATTAAAGACGTAGAAAAATGAGAGGATAAAAGTGTTAACCATTATTTTGTTTCCGAGAGGAGAGCCCAGGGTCTGGGCTGACACATTTTTTGAACACGATGACCCTATTCTTGGTTCCTTGGATGACTTCTCTAATTTGGATGAATTGTATTCTGATGTTAATATTCAATTGACTGCTGAAACTACTATGCACAGTTTAAAACAAGACAAACGAGCAGTGGAGGACTATATCTCAGATTTCAAGCAGTGTGCCACTGACTCCCAATGGAACCCCCTCTCACTAAGAAACCAGTTCAGGTTAGGTTTATCCGAACAAATCAAAGACAAATTAGCTCGGACTGATTTGCCTAAAACTTTAGAGGCATTAATGAAATTAGTAATTCAGATTGATCGGGGACTCAGAGAGATGAGAGCTGAACGTTATGTTGAACAATCACCTCGCTCTTGCACTACTTCTACCCAATCTTCTCCAAAGAAGACAGCTGAGTCAATGGAGATTGGTATAGCCAGGGGCCCCTGACCCCAGAAGAACGAATCAACTGTACATGTATTGCGCTAAACTTAATCATTCTGTAAAAGAATGCCCAATTCTGAGGAAATCAAAGAGATGTAAGTCAACTAACGTTTATTCTTCACAAGCTGTCGTGAATAATCCTGCTTATTGTACCCTTTTTCTCTCATTACAGTGGGATCAGGCCAATCTCTCCACTGAGGCCGTTTTGGATTCAGGAGCCTATGGCAATTTTATTAATAGTGCTCTTGTTAAAAATAATAAAATTCCTGTTGTGTTAAAGCAAAAAGCAGTCTCTGTTCGTGTTATTGATGGTTCTACAATAGTAATGGGTCCTATCACTCATCAAATTATTCCACTTTTAGTAATGACCACCTCAGGACATACTGAGTATATTGAATTTGATGTTTTACCATCACCACTTTTCCCTATTGTTATAGGTATAGCTTGGGTACAAAAACACCAACCTTTACAGAAAATCAATAAGAAACTGACAAAAGGGGTACAAATGTAGCACTCAGTGATTGTATTTGTGTATCACAGGAGGTGAAAAGAAATATAAAATGTAACTTTTATTAGATCAAATTAAAAACAGGGGATTTACAAACATTTTTTAAAAGATAGAAATTTGGATCCACTACCTATTCGCTAGATAATATCGTTACTGGCTAGTAGAGACACACACCCACGTTAGGTTAATGTATGGTCTCCTTATAAATCAAATGACAAGGCTATCCCTTGGTATATTATTCTGAGTACAGATAATCTCTTATTCATGTAGGTTTAAATAAACAATCTGGCCTTGCAAACCCTGAGTTAATAAATTGTGATTTTGAATAAATATTATGTTACCCACAATACTCTACAAAGTAAGAGGTTTTGTAACCTCTTTGTTATTACCAGTTAATGCCACACAAAATTAAACTTGGGTTTACTTAGGTATTGTGGTAAAGAGTCAGTTTGATATTAGGTTGCCTTTGGTTACCATTTCAATTATCACTGATACCTATATAGGTTACCTTTTATTACCGTTTTTGTCATTACTGATAAATATAGATCCATAGCGGTAAATATTGTGATACCTATGATACTATAGAAAGTAAGAAGTCTGATAAACTCCTTGTTTTACCTATTAATACCGTGATGAAATTATACTTTGGTTTCCATGAGTATCGTTATAAGGAGTTTACTAATAAACTCTGACAGTTAGTTACCTCATTTAAACCGTTTATTAAATATCACTATTTAGTATCAAGGTTCAAGGAGATCAGGCCTTTGTATTAATATTGCCTTATAGATACCACTTATAATACCATAAATAAAGTTAACCTTGTTTTTTCTATGGCTTTGTAAATATCTTTGGTAATATATTGGTCAAAATAAGTCTGATCCCATATTTGTGTTACCTATGATTAATCAAAGTTTCTAATATAGCCGGTATGGCTAGATCGCTTACGCTACACCCCGCAAATGCGGCAAGCAAGATTTTTATACCATTATATCAATATTGCTTTGTCATTTAAATAAGGTAGTGAGTCGACAAATTAAATTAAAAACAACAGATAGGGAAGAACGGGGGGACGCCACTGATGCGTTTCGCCGTGGTGGCTGTATCAAAGGCCTGTAATACAAAGGCCTGATCTCCTTGAACCTTGATACTAAATAGTGATATTTAATAAACGGTTTAAATGAGGTAACTAACTGTCAGAGTTTATTAGTAAACTCCTTATAACGATACTCATGGAAACCAAAGTATAATTTCATCACGGTATTAATAGGTAAAACAAGGAGTTTATCAGACTTCTTACTTTCTATAGTATCGTAGGTATCACAATATTTACCTCTATGGATCTATATTTATCAGTAATGACAAAAACGGTAATAAAAGGTAACCTATATAGGTATCAGTGATAATTGAAATGGTAACCAAAGGCAACCTAATATCAAACTGACTCTTTACCACAATACCTAAGTAAACCCAAGTTTAATTTTGTGTGGCATTAACTGGTAATAACAAAGAGGTTACAAAACCTCTTACTTTGTAGAGTATTGTGGGTAACATAATATTTATTCAAAATCAAAATTTATTAAGTCAGGGTTTGCAAGGCCAGATTGTTTATTTAAACCTACACGAATAAGAGATTATCTGTACTCAGAATAATATACCAAGGGATAGCCTTGTCATTTGATTTATAAGGAGACCATACATTAACCTAACGTGGGTGTGTGTCTCTACTAGCCAGTAACGATATTATCTGGCGAATAGGTAGTGGATCCAAATTTCTATCTTTTAAAAAATGTTTGTAAATCCCGTTTTTAATTTGATCTAATAAAAGTTACATTTTATATTTCTTTTCACCTCCTGTGATACACAAATACATTCACTGAGTGCTACATTTGTACCCCTTTTTTCAGTTTCTTACTGATTTTCTGTAAAAGTTACTTATAGGTACAAGCACCTATCCCTATCAGACATATTATATTGGAGTATACAAATACTAAGCATGCTCATCACTGTACGAATTAGTAGGGGAATGTAAAAAACACTTTAATAAACTGAGTAGTGCCATTGTCTCCCTTTCTGTTTAAAAACACCAACCTACAATTGATTGGAGCTGTTTCAAGGTCACTTTCCCTTCTTCATACTGTTCAGAGTTGTGTTTTCCCCAACCTTTATCTCTGCAGGTCTCAGAAACAGGATTCAAACTTCCAGATGAGTATGTTTACTTCGCTGACGTTTTTAGCAAGGAGGAGGCTGAATCCTTACCTCCTCATCGTACATATGATTGCCCAATAGACATCCAACCAGGGGCTATGATCCCTTGTGGGCAGTTGAAGAAAATTTACAGAAGTGGTTCATCAGACCTTCCACATCCTCTGCTGGTGCTGGACTATTCTTCGTTAGGAACAAAGACAACACAGTATGTCCTATCATAGATTACCGTGAATTAAACAAAAAAAAAATTAAGAATCGCTACCCACTCCCACTGATTCCTGAGCTTATAGAACGCCTTCATGAAGCTCAGATTTTCACTAAATTGGACTTACTTGGCGAATATAACTTAGTGAGAATTAGAGAGGGGGATGAATGGCTGACAACTAGATATGGACTCTAAGAATATTTTGTGATGCCTTTCGGGTTATGCAATGCCCCAGCAACCTTCCAGCACTTTATAAATTAAGTGTTTAGGGATTTGTTGGATGGGTGTCTTGTGTACCTTGATGACATATTAATCTATTCAAAAAACCCTCAAGAGCATATCAAACACGTAAGATGGATCTTATTAAGATTGAGAGTGCACAGCTTGTATGCTAAACCCGAAAAGTGTGTGTTCAATACTAACGAGATATCATTTCTTGGATATCATATTAGCCCAAATGGTATTTGCATGCAGGATGATAAAGTGGAGGCTGTAAAAAAACATAATTTATGCTTACCTGATAAATTCCTTTCTGCTGTAGTGTGATCAGTCCACGGGTCATCATTACTTCTGGGATATTACTCCTCCCCAACAGGAAGTGCAAGAGGATTCACCCAGCAGAGCTGCATATAGCTCCTCCCCTCTACATCACTCCCAGTCATTCGACCAAGGACCAACGAGAAAGGAAAAGCCAAGGGTGAAGTGGTGACTGGAGTATAAATTAAAAAATATTTACCTGCCTTAAAAACAGGGCGGGCCGTGGACTGATCACACTACAGAAGAAAGGAATTTATCAGGTAAGCATAAATTATGTTTTCTTCTGTTAAGTGTGATCAGTCCACGGGTCATCATTACTTCTGGGATACCAATACCAAAGCAAAAGTACACGGATGACGGGAGGGATAGGCAGGCTCTTTATACAGAAGGAACCACTGCCTGAAGAACCTTTCTCCCAAAAATAGCCTCCGATGAAGCAAAAGTGTCAAATTTGTAAAATTTGGAAAAAGTATGAAGCGAAGACCAAGTTGCAGCCTTGCAAATCTGTTCAACAGAGGCCTCATTCTTGAAGGCCCAAGTGGAAGCCACAGATCTAGTAGAATGAGCTGTAATTCTTTCAGGAGGCTGCTGTCCAGCAGTCTCATAAGCTAAACGAATTATGCTACGAAGCCAAAAAGAAAGAGAGGTAGCGGAAGCTTTTTGACCTCTCCTCTGCCCAGAGTAAATGACAAACAGAGAAGACGTTTGTCGAAATACCTTAGTTGCCTGTAAGTAAAATTTTAGAGCACGGACTACATCCAGGTTGTGCAGTAGACGTTCCTTCTTTGAAGAAGGATTTGGGCATAAAGAAGGAACAACAATCTCTTGATTGATATTCCTGTTAGTAACTACCTTAGGTAAGAACCCAGGTTTAGTACGCAGGACTACCTTATCCGAATGAAAAATCAAATAAGGAGAATCACAATGTAAGGCTGATAATTCAGAGACTCTTCGAGCCGAGGAAATAGCCATTAAAAATAGAACTTTCCAAGATAACAACTTTATATCAATGGAATGAAGGGGTTCAAACGGAACGCCCTGTAAAACATTAAGAACAAGGTTTAAACTCCATGGTGGAGCAACAGTTTTAAACACAGGCTTAATCCTGGTCAAAGCCTGACAAAAAGCCTGGACGTCAGGAACTTCTGACAGACGTTTGTGTAACAGAATGGACAGAGCTGAGATCTGTCCCTTTAATGAACTAGCAGATAAACCCTTTTCTAAACCTTCTTGTAGAAAAGACAATATCCTAGGAATCCTAACCTTACTCCAAGAGTAACCTTTGCATTCACACCAATATAGGTATTTACGCCATATCTTATGGTAAATCTTTCTGGTAACAGGTTTCCTAGCCTGTATTAAGGTATCAATAACTGACTCAGAAAACCCACGTCTTGATAAAATCAAGCGTTCAATTTCCAAGCAGTCAGCTTCAGAGAAGTTAGATTTTGATGTTTGAAGGGACCCTGTATCAGAAGGTCCTGTTTCAGAGGTAGAGACCAAGGTGGACAGGATGACATGTCCACCAGGTCTGCATACCAAGTCCTGCGTGGCCACGCAGGTGCTATTAGAATCACTGATGCTCTCTCTTGTTTGATTCTGGCAATCAATCGAGGAAGCAACGGGAAGGGTGGAAACACGTAAGCCATCCTGAAGTCCCAAGGTGCTGTCAGAGCATCTATCAGGACTGCTCCTGGATCCCTGGATCTGGACCCGTAACGAGGAAGCTTGGCGTTCTGTCGAGACGCCATGAGATCTATCTCTGGTTTGCCCCAACGTCGCAGTATTTGGGCAAAGACCTCCGGATGAAGTTCCCACTCCCCCGGATGAAAAGTCTGACGACTTAAGAAATCCGCCTCCCAGTTCTCCACTCCCGGGATGTGGATTGCTGACAGGTGGCAAGAGTGAGACTCTGCCCAGAGAATTATCTTTGATACTTCCATCATAGCTAGGGAGCTTCTTGTCCCTCCCTGATGGTTGATGTAAGCTACAGTCGTGATGTTGTCCGACTGAAACCTGATGAACCCCCGAGTTGTCAACTGGGGCCAAGCCAGGAGGGCATTGAGAACTGCTCTCAATTCCAGAATGTTTATTGGCAGGAGACTCTCCTCCTGACTCCATTGTCCCTGAGCCTTCAGAGAATTCCAGACGGCACCCCAACCTAGAAGGCTGGCGTCTGTTGTTACAATTGTCCAGTCTGGTCTGCTGAATGGCATCCCCCTGGACAGATGTGGCCGAGAAAGCCACCATAGAAGAGAATTTCTGGTCTCTTGATCCAGATTCAGAGAAGGGGATAAGTCTGAGTAATCCCCATTCCACTGACTTAGCATGCACAGTTGCAGTGGTCTGAGGTGTAAGCGTGCAAAGGGTACTATGTCCATTGCCGCTACCATTAAGCCGATTACCTCCATGCATTGAGCCACTGACGGGTGTTGAATGGAATGTAGGGTGTGGCAAGCACTTTGAAGTCTTGTTAGCCTGTCCTCTGTCAGGTAAATCTTCATTTCTACAGAATCTATAAGAGTCCCCAGGAAGGGAACTCTTGTGAGTGGAACGAGTGAACTTTTCTTTTCGTTCACCTTCCATCCATGTGACCTTAGAAATGCCAGCACTAACTCTGTATGAGACTTGGCAGTTTGAAAGCTTGAAGCTTGTATCAGAATGTCGTCTAGGTATGGAGCTACCGAGATTCCCCGCGGTCTTAGTACCGCCAGTAGAGCACCCAGAACCTTTGTGAAGATTCTTGGAGCTGTAGCCAATCCGAATGGAAGAGCCACAAACTGGTAATGCCTGTCTAGGAAGGCAAACCTTAGGTACCAATAATGATTTTTGTGAATCGGTATGTGGAGGTAAGCATCTTTTAAATCTACAGTGGTCATGTACTGACCCTCTTGGATCATAGGTAAAATTGTCCGAATAGTCTCCATCTTGAACGATGGAACTCTTAGGAATTTGTTTAGGATCTTTAAGTCCAGGATTGGTCTGAAAGTTCCCTCTTTTTTGGGAACCACAAACAGATTTGAGTAAAACCCCTGTCCCTGTTCCGATCGTGGAACTGGATGGATTACTCCCATTAACAAGAGCTCTTGTACGCAGCGTAGAAACGCCTCTTTCTTTGTCTGGATTGTTGACAATCTTGACAGATGAAATCTCTCTCTTGGAGGAGAGTATTTGAAGTCCAGAAGGTATCCCTGAGATATTATCTCTAGCGCCCAGGGATCCTGGACATCTCTTGCCCAAGCCTGGGCGAAGAGAGAAAGTCTGCCCCCCACTAGATCCGATCCCGGATCGGGGGCCCTCAATTCATGCTGTTTTAGGGGCAGCAGCAGGTTTCCTGGCCTGCTTGCCCTTGTTCCAGGACTGGTTAGGTTTCCAGCCTTGTCTGTAGCGAGCAACAGCTCCTTCCTGTTTTGGTGCAGAGGAAGTTGATGCTGCTCCTGCTTTGAAATTACGAAAGGAACGAAAATTAGACTGTCTAGCCTTAACTTTGGCTTTGTCCTGAGGCAGGGCATGGCCTTTACCTCCTGTAATGTCAGCGATAATCACTTTCAACCCGGGCCCGAATAAGGTCTGCCCTTTGAAAGGTATATTAAGCAATTTAGACTTAGAAGTAACATCAGCTGACCAGGATTTTAGCCACAGCGCCCTGCGTGCCTGAATGGCGAATCCTGAATTCTTCGCCGTAAGTTTAGTAAGATGTACTACGGCCTCCGAAATGAATTAGCTAGTTTAAGGACTCTAAGCCTGTCCGTAATGTCGTCCAGAGTAGCTGAACCAATGTTCTCTTCCAGAGACTCAATCCAGAATGCCGCTGCAGCCGTGATCGGCGCAATGCATGCAAGGGGTTGCAATATAAAACCTTGTTGAACAAACATTTTCTTAAGGTAACCCTCTAACTTTTTATCCATTGGATCTGAAAAAGCACAGCTATCCTCCACCGGGATAGTGGTACGCTTAGCTAAGGTAGAAACTGCTCCCTCCACCTTAGGGACCGTTTGCCATAAGTCCCTTGTGGTGGCGTCTATTGGAAACATTTTTCTAAATATCGGAGGGGGTGAGAACGGCACACCGGGTCTATCCCACTCCTTAGTAACAATTTCAGTAAGTCTCTTAGGTATAGGAAAAACCTCAGTACTCGTCGGTACCGCAAAATATTTATCCAACCTACACATTTTCTCTGGTATTGCAACTGTGTTACAATCATTCAGAGCCGCTAACACCTCCCCTAGTAATACACGGAGGTTTTCCAGTTTAAATTTAAAATTTGAAATATCTGAATCCAGTCTGTTTGGATCAGAACCGTCACCCACAGAATGAAGTTCTCCGTCCTCATGTTCTGCCACCTGTGACGCAGTGTCTGACATGGCCCTAATATTATCAGCGCACTCTGTTCTCACCCCAGAGTGATCACGCTTACCTCTTAGTTCTGGTAATTTAGCCAAAACCTCAGTCATAACAGTAGCCATATCCTGTAATGTGATTTGTAATGGCCGCCCAGATGTACTCGGCGCTACAATATCACGCACCTCCCTCTGAGCGGGAGATGTAGGTACTGACACGTGAGGCGAGTTAGTCGGCATAACTCTCCCCTCGTTGTTTGGTGAAATTTGTTCAATTTGTACAGATTGACTTTTATTTAAAGTAGCATCAATACAGTTAGTACATAAATTTCTATTGGGCTCCACTTTGGCATTGCAACAAATGACACAGGTATCATCCTCTGAATCAGACATGTTTAACACACTAGCAAATAAACTTGCAACTTGGAAATACAATTCAATTAGAATAATATTAAAACGTACTGTGCCTTTAAGAAGCACAGAAGATCTATGACAGTTGAAAATTAATAATTGAAACAGTTATAGCCTCAATCCTTGTAAACAACACAACCTTAGCAAAGGTTTAATCCCATTAGCAAAGATAACAAATTCTGAAAGCAGGAAACAAATTACAGAATAAACGTTTTTTTATCTCAGTCAAACTACAATTCTCACAGCTCTGCTGAGAGAAATTACCTCCCTCAAAATAAGTTTTGAAGACCCCTGAGCTCTGTAGAGATGAACCGGATCATGCAGGGAATACAATGAGTTGCTGACTGAAATATTTGATGCGTATTAAAAGCGCCAAAAAACGGCCCCTCCCCCTCACACACAGCAGTGAGGGAGAACAGAAACTGTCAGAAAACAGATTAAGCAACTGCCAAGTGGAAAAATAGTGCCCAAACATTTATTCACTCAGTACCTCAGTAAATGAAAACGATTTTACATTCCAGCAAAAACGTTAAACATAATCTCTAGTTATTAAACAGCTTTATGTATTTCTTACAGTGTAATTCTAGTGAAGTACCATTCCCCAGAATACTGAAGTGTAAAGTATACATACATGACATTATATCGGTATGGCAGGATTTTCTCATCAATTCCATTATCAGAAAATAAAAACTGCTACATACCTCTATGCAGATTCATCTGCCCGCTGTCCCCTGATCTGAAGTTTACCTCTCCTCAGATGGCCGAGAAACAGCAATATGATCTTAACTACTCCGGCTAAAATCATAGCAAAAACTCTGGAAGATTCTTCTTCAAACTCTGCCAGAGAGATAATAACACACTCCGGTGCTATTTTAAAATAACAAACTCTTGATTGAAGATAAAAACTAAGTATAATCACCATAGTCCTCTCACACATCCTATCTAGTCGTTGGGTGCAAGAGAATGACTGGGAGTGACGTAGAGGGGAGGAGCTATATGCAGCTCTGCTGGGTGAATCCTCTTGCACTTCCTGTTGGGGAGGAGTAATATCCCAGAAGTAATGATGACCCGTGGACTGATCACACTTAACAGAAGAAATTGGTCACAACCAACAACAAAAAAACAACTCCAAAGATTCCTTGGATTTTCCAACTATTATAGAAAATTTATCAAAGATTTTTCTAAGATAGAAATACCCTTAACTCAACTCACCAGTTCTACTCAAGTTTTTAGATGTCTAGAAGCTACTTAATCATTTGAGTATTTGAAAATAAGATTTGTCACAGCTCCTATTCTAAGATTTCCTAATCCAAAACTGCAGTATACCCTTGAAGTTGATTCGTCAGATCATGCACTTGGAGCCATACTCTCTCAGAGAACATCTGCTACAGAGCCTCTGCATCCAGTAGCTTACTTCTCCAAGGTTTTGAATCCTGCAGAGGTTAACTATGGAATAGGAAATAAAGAACTCCTGGCTATAAAAAAGGCACTAGAACACTGGAGACATCTTTTAGAAGGAACTCAAATGCCAATTATCATTCTAACTGATCATAAGAATTTGGAATTCTTACAAACTTGTGCTATATGTACTACTTCTAAATTGGAAAAAAAGACCTCCTTATGGACTTTTAATACCTCTACCCATCCCGGATCGTCCATGGCAACATTTATCCATAGATTTTATAGTAGAACTACCAGTGTCTTACAAAATGAACACCATTCTCGTTGTGATTGATATTTTCTCTAAAATGGCACATTTTTGCCTTACCATATACTTCCAACATCATCTGAAAGAGCTACTATATTTTTTAACAACATAGTAAAGTTGCATGGCCTTCCTACCATAACAACAACTGACCGGGGCACTCAATTTACCTCTTGCTTTTGGAGCGCCTTAACTGAACAGCTTCAAATTGACCATTGTTTCACTACTGCCTTTCATCCTCAGACAAATGGTCAAGTTGAATTGAATTAAACCAATGGTTGGAGCAATATCTCTGTTGCTACTGTTCATATCAACAAGGTGATTGGATGGAATATCTATCAATGGCAGAATTTGCTTTTAATGATTCTTTGAACTCCTCTACGAAGATGACTCCATTCCAAGCTAATTATGGATTTCACCCTAATTCCATACCTATTTCACTTAGCAACACTGACTCTCCGGTCGCAAACGACTTACCTGAAGTTATCCAAAAGTGAATTAGCTATCTCAAAGAAAATATCAAGACCTCCCAACTCACACAAAAACGGTATTATGATCTTAGAAGATGCCCCTCTCCATCTTATGTAGTAGGAGATCTGGTGTGGCTTTCCACAAAAAACTTGAAGCTTCAAATCCCTTGCAAAAAATTGGGTGGACTATTTATTGGACCATTTGCCATACAAAAGGTGATAAACCCTAATGCAGTTACCCTGGATTTGCCACAATCTATCAAAATCCATTCCACGTTCCATGTTTCTTTACTTAAACCTTACGTGGCTACAAGAGATTCACATTTTGTATTACCTCCCAAAGCAGTGGTTTTGGATGCTGATGAATATGAGGTTGATTCGAGAATGCATAATGGACGTCTTCAGTACCTTACTAGATGGAAGGGTTTTTCACCTGATGAGGAGACCTGGGAACCTTCTTTCAACATCCGTGCTCCAAAGCTACTCTCCCTGTACCACCGCTGGAATCCTGACAGGCCTGGTCCTTAAGCTGTGGTACAGCTTCCTTGAAAATGAATCCATGTCAGGTTTAGCCTGTGCCTTTTTCTCTTCTTCTTACCTGGGTTACCTCCTCTCACAAAACTCCTCCCACTTCTCTTTAAGAATCTGTTACACCTATTCACAGATGCTTAGTATTTTGCGTTTGGTGTTAACTAAAGGACATTATCCTGAGCTCCCTGGATCTTACAGCAATCTGTTTTCCTCTATCTGACAGCAGCTACAGATCTCTCTGCAAAGCAGTAGCTTCTCTCATTCCAGGTAAAGTTACGTTCACCTTTTCGGACTAATACCAGCATTTAAAGCTATTTGGTGAATCCACGCTGCAGGGTTTTTCCTCTCTACTCTTTGCCTGTCAGCAGCTGCATCGTTCACCTCTGCCTCCCATAGATTCCTTTTACCTGGACTGCTACAACTGCAACTGATTCGTCTGTTGATCCAAACTGATTTAGAACAATCATCTCTTACCTGTTGTCATTTCCTGACATCTATCTTCTGTCAAAGAAGTGTTAAAGTCAAGCAGTCATTGTTTGTTTACTGTCATCTGCAAACAATTGGATCAGATCCGTTATGGAGATCGACTCCTCCCCCTTCTGACGTCATAACTCAGTTTCTCTGCCTTTCTTTACATGAGAAGTCATTGAGTACACTGCAGAATCTCCTATGTGTCAAGGTTTAATACTGTGCAATCTCCTGTTGTCTGTACTTCAGCATACAAGGTACTATCTCATTCAAAGATACATACAATATTAAATCGGATCTGTGTGTAATATAAATAACTGTTCCTACATTTCTGACTCTCCTCTTCCAAACTATAGGAACATTTATTAATTCGTTTACCACCTGATTTACTTACTCTGTGATAGTAGGCTAAGAGGTGTAAGTGATACATTCCATTATATAATACGACTTCAGTAGTGGTAGCTGAATACAATTAAAGGCATATACACATCTAGTTCTTGCAATTGTGATCCACAAGTAACAAGTATCCTACAGGAATATACCAAAGGCTTATAAGAAACCAAATCCAGCCTCTCTACCAATTTGTCGCTCTTCCGTTTGCCTAATGACAGCTCCAAGAATTTTCTTGAAGGTTCTCGGTGCCCTTCTATCTGTAATCAAAGAGCAGGGTATTGCGGTGTTTCCTTATTTGGATGATATCTTGGTACTAGCTCAATCTTTTCATTTAGCAGAATCTCACACGAAAAAACTAGTGTGGTTTCTTCAAAGACGTGGTTGGAGGATCAATTTACAAAAGAGTTTCTTGATTCCTCAGACAAGGGTTACTTTTTTAGGTTTCCAGATAGATTCAGTGTCCATGACTCTTTCTCTGGCAGACAATAGATGATTGAAGTTGGTTTTAGCCTTCAGTCCCTATCATTCCCTTCGGTGGCTATGTGCATGGAAGTTTTAGGTCTCATGACTGCATCGGACGCAATCCCCTTTGCTCGTTTTCATATAAGACCTCTACAGCTTTGCATGTTACACCAATGGTGCAGGGATTATTCTCAGATATCACAGTTTATATACTTAAATCCCAACGCTCAACTCTCTCTGACTTGGTGGTTAAACCATCACCTTATTGTTCAAGGGTCCTCCTTTGTTCATCCGTCCTGGACTGTGATCTCAACAGATGCAAGTCTTACAGGTTGGGGAGCTGTCTGGGGGTCTCTGACAGCACAAAGGGTTTGGAATTCTCAAGAGACAAGGTTAACAATCAATATTTTAGAACCCTGTGCTATTTTCAGAGCTCTTCCGGCTTGGCCTCTATTGAAGAGAGAACTTTACATTTGTATTAAGACAGACAGTATCACAACAGTGGCATATGTCAATCATCAAGGAGGGACTCACAGTCATTTAGCTATGAAAGAAGTATCTTGGATACTTTCTTGGGTGGAATCCAACTCTTGTCAAATTTTTGTGATTCATATCCCAGGTGTAGACAATTGGGAAGCAGATTATCTCAGCCGTCAGACTTTACATCTGGGAGAGTGGTCTCTCCATCCAGATGTTTTTTCATCTTGTACAGATGTGGGGTCTTCCAGAAATAGACCTGATGGCCTCTTATCTAAACAAGAAGCTTCCCAGATACCTTTCCAGGTCCAAGGATACTCAGGTGGAGATGGTGGATGCTTTGGCAGTTCATTACTTTTACCAACCTGCTTACATTTTTCCGCCTCTGGTTCTTCTTCCAAGGGTGAGCTCCAAGATTATATTGGAACAATCTTATGTGTTTCTGATAGCACCAGCATGGCCTCACAGCTTTTGGTATGCATATCTTGTCCGGAATATCCAGTTGCCAGCCCTGGCGACTTCCTTTAAGGCCAGACCTTCTGTCTCAAGGGCCGTTTCTCCATCAGGATCTCAAATCTCTAAATTTGAAGGCATAGAAATTGAACGTTTAGTGCTTAGTCATATAGGTTTCTCTGACTCAGTGATTAGCACTATGATACAGGCTTGTAAGTCTGTTTCAAGGAAGATTTATCATCTGGTTTGTAAAACCTTAATTTCTTTCTAATGACATAGTGAGTCCACGGATCATCTAATTACTATTGGAAATATCACTCCTGCCCAGCAAAGAGCACCACAGCAAAGCTGTTAAATATCACCTCCCTTCCCTCCAACCCCAGTCATTCTCTTTGCCTACATTAAGAGCAAGGAGGTGGTAAAGTTTAGGTGTTTGGAGGAAGATTCTTCAAGCAAGATTTTGTTCTGCTTTGTCCTGGGGTGTAGCCATAGCCCATGTCAGTCTTTTCAGTAGAGCAGTGGTGGCTTTTAAGCAATGGGAACTTGTGGGGTACAATCCTCACTGCGCCTCCCATGTATTTAATGCTGCCCTAATGTTGAAAGCCTGAATAAGATTACTCAGTCTTTGTTTTTTTTCTTCCACAGGTCCATGTGAGGGATCATGCCTCTCAAACCTAGTGAGATGCCTTGCTGCCTGGCAGATTTCTGGGGGTAAGTGCTGATTTTATTTTTCTGGGACGTATGAAGGAAAATTTGGCACTTTATTATCATCATGGGACACTAGACATTCTCCTATATAATTAGAGGATAATATAAAAGAAAGGCAGTAATGGCATGCACTGGGGAAGAGGAGATAGAGGCTCATATATGGTGTGGTTTTCACTTCTCCCAGCGGCTTGACTTTAGAGTACATTTTGCCGACCAGGAGGTTAATTTTGATAGGCCCACGATGGGCAGGGCTAGCTGAGGCAGCAATTTGCTGTTGCGTGCCTTTTCCCCTTCACTTCCTGTGATTCAGAAGGGTGACAGCATTATTACAGCGTTGTTAGTGTACCTGACTGCTTTTCACTGTGTTACTAGTCGAGTCCGGACTTCTTCTAGCTGGGATATACTATCCGGTGTCAGCAGGGCAGGTAGGCACCTCAGCAAAGCTAAGCTGAGGTGTAGAGGATGTCAGGAGTGTTTGTGACAGGTTATTTATTTTCTTGTTGCAAAAATAAAAAAGTTACATTTAAGATTGAAAGAGACAGTAACGATTTTTTGTGTATTAATTTCTATCTAAAATATAAGTTTATTTAATAATAATTTGTTCCATCGTGAGTTAAGATGGATCAAGAGGCCCTGAAAAATGTTACTTGTTCTTTATGTTTTGATGCTAATGTGGAACCACCAATCCCTTTCTGTTCCTCATGTATTGAGAGAACTTTAAATTACAGGGATAGACTTTTTCTGAGCCAACATTGTCTAAGGCGGATGCTGTTCAGGGTCTTTTGACAATGTTCAAGATATGCCGCAGCTTTCTCCTCAAGTGTCCCAAATTTTATCGTCCACGCATACAGTGCCCTGTGCTTCCTCTCATGCTCCGCCTGGAGTTACGTTGCAAGACATTGCTTCCCTCATGTCATCTGCGGTATCTGATGCATTGTCTGCTTTTCCCATGCTGCAGGGAAAGTGCAAGAGGAAATGTAAAGAATCAGTGAGTAAGGTTTCTGACGCAGTGGCGGCTATTCCGAGTGTTCCCTCCCAGACGTCTGAGGAGGAAGATACTTCAGTAGCATCTGAGGGTGAAAGCTCAGACAGTGTAATTCCTTCTTCTGATGCTGAAGTTGTATCATTCAGGTTTAAGCTAGGACACCTCCGTTTGTTATTTAAAGAGGTTTTGGCTACCTTGGACCCCGCCGACACTGTGGTCGTAGTCAATCCTAAGAAGTTTAGCAAGCTAAACAAGTATTTTGATGTACCTTCCATGGTGGAGGTTTTCCCTGTACCAGATCGGGCTACAGAGATCATTGCTAAGGAATGGGAGAGACCGGGTATTCCTTTTTCTCCATCCCCTATCTTTAAAAAGATGTTTCCTATTGCTGACTCTCTCAAGGAATCTTGGCAGACAGTCCCCAAGGTGGAAGGGGCAATTTCCACCTTAGCTAAGAGAACCACTATTCCCATAGAGGATAGTTGTTCCTTTAAGGATCCTATGAATAAGAAGTTGGAGGGATTGCTCAAAAAGATGTATGTTCACCAGGGGTTACAATGGCAACCTGCGGTGTGTATTGCTACCGTCACTAGCGCAGCAGCGTACTGGTTTGATGCATTGTCTGATTCTATTCAGACAGACACTCCCCTTGACGAGATCCAGGCTAGGATCAAGGCCCTTAAGTTGGCCAATTATTTTATTACGGATGCTTCCCTACAGGTTATGAAGCTAGGAGCAAAAATGTCTTGGTTTGCCGTACTGGCCCGCAGAGCCTTATGGTTGAAATCCCAGTCTACAGACGTGTCGTCTAAGTCTAAACTTTTGGCAGATTTTTTTCAGAAGTCCTGGGATCCCTGTTGGCAGTGTTCCGGTTGCAGGGCGTTGCAGTGGCTCCTTATCTGGATGACATTCTGGTTCAGACGCCATCCTTTCAACAAGCGAACTCCCACACGGAGATGTTGTTATCCTCCCTGTGCTCTCATGGATGGAAGGTGAATTTGGGAAATAGTTCCTTAATTCCAGCTACAAGGGTAGTGTTCTTAGGAACCATAATAGATTCCCTATTGATAAAAATATTTCTGATAGAGGTCAGAAATCAAAGATCTTCAATACTTGTCTGGCGCTTCAGTCCTCTCCTCAGCCGTCAGTGGCTCAATGTATGGAGGTGATCTGTCTGATGGTAGCTGCCATGGACATCATTCTGTTTGCCTGTTCCCACCTCAGACCTCTGCAGTTATGCATGCTCAGAAAGTGGAACGTGGATTATGCGAATCTGTCTCAGCGATTACATCTGGATCAGGAGACAAGAGATTCTCTTCTTTGGTGGTTGTCTCAGGAGCATCTCTCCCAGGGAACCTGCTTCTGCAGACCCACCTGGGTGATTGTGACAACGGACGCAAGCCTGCTGGGATGGGGAGCAGTCTGGGGCTCTCTAAAGGCTCAGGGGACATGGACTCGGGAGGAGTCTGTTCTCCCCATAAACATTCTGGAGTTAAGAGCAATATTCAATGCTCTTCTGGCCTGGCCTCAGTTAGCTTCAGCCAGGTTTATCAGGTTCCAGTTGGCTTACATCAACCATCAGGGATTAACTCGGAGTTCCTTGGCCATGACAGAGGTAGCCAAGATTATTCAGTGGGCAGAGACCCACAACTGCTGTCTATCTGCAATCCACCATTCCAGGAGTGGACAATTGGGAAGTGGATTTTCTGAGCAGACAGACTTTTCACCCGGGGGAATGGGAACTCTATCCGGAGGTGTTTTCCAGCTTGATTCTCAAATGGGGAGAGCCGGAACTGGATCTCATGGCATCTCGTCAGAATGCCAAGCTCCCGAGGTATGAGTCGAGGTTGATGAATCCTTAGGCTGTACTGATAGATGCTCTAGCGGTCCCTTGAAATTTCAGTCTAGCATAAAGATATTAAACAAATCTTAAATTTCTTCTGCAGGCTCCGTTTGAGCCTATGCATTCCTTAGATATTAAAATGTTATCTTGGAAGGTTTTGTTTCTTGTTGCTATTTAATCTGCTCATAGAGTCTGAGCTCTCAGCATTGCAGTATGAGTCTCCTTATCTTATTTTCCATTCGGATAAGGTAGTTTTGCATACTAAGTTAGGGTTTCTCCCTAAGGTGGTTTCGGATAGGAACATTAATCAGGAGATTGTTGTTCCTTCTTTATGTCCTAACCCTTCTTCTCATTAGGAACGTCTGTTGCGCAACCTAGACGTGGTGTGTTAAAATTCTATTTACAGGCGACTAAGGATTTTCGCCAATCTTCTGCTCTGTTTGTGGTTTTCTCTGGGAAACGTATGGGGCAGAAAGCTACGGCTATTTCTCTTTCTTTGTGGCTGAGGAGTATCATTTGCTTGGCCTATGAAACTGCTGGACAGCAGCCTCCTGAAAGGGTCACGGCTCATTCTACGAGGGCTGTTTCCTCTTCCTGGGCATTCAAAAATTAAGCTTCTGTGGAACAGATTTGCAAGGCTGCAACTTGGTCCTCTCTTCACACTTTTCCAAAATTTTATAAATTTGATATATATTTGATTCAAGCAGTGTGCCTTCTGTTTAGGTTCCCTGTCTTGTCCCTCCCTTATCATTTGTGTCCTCTAACTTGGGTATTGATTCCCAATAGTAATTAGATGATCCGTGGACTCACTGTGTCATTAGAAATAAAATTAAATGCATGCATTAAATGTATGTATTTCTTGACACAGTGAGTCCACGGCCCGTCCTGTTTTTTTTAAAACAGGTTTTTGTCGTATTATAAACCTCAGGCACCTCTTCACCTAGTTGCTTCCTTTCTCTTCTTTTACTTCGGTCAATGACTGGGGTTGGAGGGAAGGGAAGGGATATTTAACACCACGATAGCTGAACCGCTGCGAAGTCCCGGACTGGCTAGATACGCCACTGGAAGTTAGTGGGAGGTGTGTGGGAGTGGAGCACAGGGGGTGCAAGCCGCTGGAAGCAGCCGGTTCCGCTACTGTGTAGCAAATACAAAAAAGAAGGTACGGCTGCACAAAGCGGAATAATGATTACAAAATCCAAAAACTTTTATTAATCCAAAGTTAAAAGCTTGTAACACAAAGTACTAAAAGGGCAGCAGGAGAAAACCCTCCTAACTAGGCACTTAATCATAGGATATTTAACAGCTTTGCTGTGGTGCTCTTTGCCGGAGTGATATTCCCAATAGTAATTAGATGATTCGTGGACTCACTGTGTCAAGAAAGAAATAAACTTATCAGGTAAGCATAAATTTCATTTTCATGGTGTTCTACTCATGATTATTCTTGGCATTCTTTCAGAATTCCTAGGATTTTACAGTTTCTTCAGGATGGTTTGGATAAAGGGTTGTCTGCAAATACTTTGAAAGGACAAATCTCTGCTCTTTCTGTCTTATTTCATAGAAAGATTGCTAAGCTTCCTCATATTCACTCTTTTGTTCAGGCTTTGATTCGTATCAAACCTGTTATTAAATGTTATTCTCCTCTTTGGAGTCTCAATTTGGTATTGAAGATTTTACAGGCTCCTCCTTTGGAGTTTATGCATTATCTGGATATTAAATTACTTTCTTGGAAAGTGTTATTTCTTTTGGCTATCTCTTCTGCTAGAAGAGTTTCTGAATTGTCTGCTCTCTCATGTGAGTCTCCTTATCTGATTTTTCCATCAAGATAAAGATAAAGCTGTTTTGCAGACTTTGTTTACATTTTTGCCTAAAGTTGTGAATTCTAACAACATTAATAGGGAAATTGTTGTTCCTTCCTTGTGTCCTAAACCTAAAAATACTCTTGAAAGGTCCTTACAGTCTTTGAATGTGGTAAGAGCTTTTAAATATTATGTTAAGGCTATTAAAGATTTTAGAAAGACTTCTAGTCTATTTGTTATTTTTTCTGGTTCCAGGAAAGGTCAGAAAGCCTCTGCCATTTCTCTGACATCTTGGTTGAAACTTTTGATTCACAAAGCTTATTTGGAGGCGGGGCAGTCTCCGCCTCAGTGAATTACAGCTCATTCTACTAGATCAGTAGTGATGTTGCAAACTTAAAATTTTCCGTTCGCGAACGGCGGACTCGAACTTCCGCAACTGTTCGCGAACGGGTGAACCAGGCGAACCACCATTGACTTCAATAGGCAGGTGAATTTTAAAACCCACAGGGACTCTTTCTGGCCACAATAGTGATAGAAAAGTTGTTTCAAGGGGACTAACACCTGGACTGTGGCATGCCGGAGGGGGATCCATGGCAAAACTCCCACGGAAAATTACATAGTTGATGCAGAGTCTGGTTTTAATCCATAAAGGGCATAAATCACCTAACATTCCTAAATTGTTTGGAATAACGTGCTTAAAAACATCAGGTATGATGTTTTATCGATCAGGTAGTGTAAGGGTTACGCCTGCTTCACAGTGACAGACCAAACTCCCCGTTTAACGCACCGCAAACAACCGCAAACAGTCCATTTGCACAACCACGAGATAGATAGATTTGATAGATATATAGATACATAGATTAGATAGATAGATCAATAGATGCAATATACATTTGATAGATATGCTAGATAGATAGATTTGATAGATAAATAGATAGATTTGATAGATATATAATTTCCCAGACAGAGAATTACAAGACGTGCGGTCTGGGACCCATGGTAAGGTTCCCAGAGGCAGTTGCGGCGCCAGGGGACGTGTATATGGCATGGATTTTAGGAACCGGGAGATGGAAAAAGATGCTTGGTCGGTCCTCCTACTTCAAATTTGGGGCACTGCGCGTGCAATCTACTGTGGCACCAGATATGAGTGGTGGCACTAGTTGGCAAGTGGGCCTGGCACACACGCTGGCAGGCAGGCAACTACAATTAGATTACACTAGCAGACTGATGTTTCACAGTCAAAAAAGTTTTTTTTTTTTAAATTTACACTACTGTTACAACAGATATGAGTGGTGGCACTAGTTGGCAAGTGGGCCTGGCACACACGCAGGCAGGCAGGCAACTACAATTAGATTACACTAGCAGACTGATGTTTCACAGTCAAAAAAGTTTTTTTTTTTTAAATTTACACTACTGTTACAACAGATATGAGTGGTGGCACTAGTTGGCAAGTGGGCCTGGCACACGCTGGCAGGCAACTGCAATTAGATTACACTAGCAGACTGATGTTTCACAGTCAAAAAAGTTTTTTTTTAAAAAATTTACACTACTGTTACAACAGATATGAGTGGTGGCACTAGTTGGCAAGTGAGCCTGGCACACATGCTGGCAGGCAGGCAGGCAACTGCAATTAGATTACACTAGCAGACTGATGTTTCAGTCAAAAAAGTTTTTTTTTTAAATTTACACTACTGTTACAACAGATATGAGTGGTGGCACTAGTTGGCAAGTGGGCCTGGCACACACGCTGGCAGGCAGGCAGGCAACTGCAATTAGATTACACTAGCAGACTGATGTTTCACAGTCAAAAAAGTTTTTTTTTACAAAATTTACACTACTGTTACAACAGATATGAGTGGTGGCACTAGTTTGCAAGTGGGCCTGGCACACACGCTGGCAGGTAGGCAACTGCTATTAGATTACACTAGCAGACTGATGTTTCACAGTCAAAATTGTTTTATTTTTTTAAATTTACACTACTGTTACAACAGATATGAGTGGTGGCACTAGTTGGCAAGTGGGCCTGGCACACACGCTGGCAGGCAGGCAGGCAGGCAGGCAGGCAACTGCAATTAGATTACACTAGCAGACTGATGTTTCACAGTCAAAAAAGTTTTTTAAAAAAAAAAAATTTACACTACTGTTACAACAGATATGAGTGGTGGCACTGCAGACAGGCAACTGCAATTAGATTACTCTAGCAGACTGATGTTTCACAGTCAAAATTACACAGGCAAAAAAAAAAGACTGATGTTCTAGCCCTAAAAAGGGCTTTTTGGGGTGCTGTCCTTACAGCAGAGATCAGATGAGTCATTCAGGACTGTAGTGGACACTGAATACACTAGCCTAGCTATAGATTTCCCTATAAAATCAGCAGCAGCTACACTATCCCTCCTCTCACTAAGAATGCAGGATCAGAATGTTCTAACAACATTAATAGGGAAATTGTTGTTCCTTCCTTGTGTCCTAAACCTAAAAATACTCTTGAAAGGTCCTTACAGTCTTTGAATGTGGTAAGAGCTTTTAAATATTATGTTAAGGCTACTAAAGATTTTAGAAAGACTTCTAGTCTATTTGTTATTTTTTCTGGTTCCAGGAAAGGTCAGAAAGCCTCTGCCATTTCTCTGGCATCTTGGTTGAAACTTTTGATTCACAAAGCTTATTTGGAGGCGGGACAGTCTCCGCCTCAGCGAATTACAGCTCATTCTACTAGATCAGTAGTGATGTTGCGAACTTAAAATTTTATGTTCGCGAACGGCGGACTCAAACTTCCGCAACTGTTGGCAAACGGGCGAACCAGGCGAACGCCATTGACTTCAATAGGCAGGCGAATTTTAAAACCCACAGGGACTCTTTCTGGCCACAATAGTGATAGAAAAGTTGTTTCAAGGGGACTAACACCTGGACTGTGGCATGCCGGAGGGGGATCCATGGCAAAACTCCCACGGAAAATTACATAGTTGATGCAGAGTCTGGTTTTAATCCATAAAGGGCATAAATCACCTAACATTCCTAAATTGTTTGGAATAACGTGCTTTAAAACATCAGGTATGATGTTGTATCGATCAAGTAGTGTAAGGGGATAGATATATAGATACATAGATTAGATAGATAGATCAATAGATGCAATATACATTTGATAGATACGCTAGATAGATATATAGATTTGATAGATAAATAGATAGATTTGATAGATATATAATTTCCCAGACTACTGTTACAACAGATATGAGTAGTGGCACTAGTTTGCAAGTGGGCCTGGCACACACGCTGGCAGGTAGGCAACTGCTATTAGATTACACTAGCAGACTGATGTTTCACAGTCAAAATTTTTTTATTTTTTTAAATTTACACTACAGTTACAACAGATATGAGTGGTGGCACTAGTTGGCAAGTGGGCCTGGCACACACGCAGGCAGGCAGGCAACTGCAATTAGATTACACTAGCAGACTGATGTTTCACAGTCAAAAAAGTTTTTTTTTTAAATTTACACTACTGTTACAACAGATATGAGTGGTGGCACTAGTTGGCAAGTGGGCCTGGCACACACGCTGGCAGGCAACTGCAATTAGATTACACTAGTAGACTGATGTTTCACAGTCAAAAAAGTTTTTTTTTTTTTAAATTTACACTACTGTTACAACAGATATGAGTGGTGGCACTGCAGGCAGGCAACTGCAATTAGATTACGCTAGCAGACTGATGTTTCACAGTCAAAATTACACAGGCAAAAAAAAAAAAAAGACTGATGTTCTAGCCCTAAAAAGGGCTTTTTGGGGTGCTGTCCTTACAGCAGAGATCAGATGAGTCCTTCAGGACTGTAGTGGACACTGAATACACTAGCCTAGCTATAGATTTCCCTATAAAATCAGCAGCAGCTACACTATCCCTCCTCTCACTAAGAATGCAGGATCAGAATGAATTTAAAATGGCTGCTGTCCAGGAGCTGGGAGGGAGTGTCTGCTGCTGATTGGCTGAAATGTGTCTGCAGACTGTGAGATACAGGGTCAAAGTTTACTCAATGATGACAAATAGGGGGCGGATCGAACATCTCATATGTTCGCTAGTGATGTCCCGAATTGTTCGCCCGCGAACAGTTCACAGCAAACATAGCTTGTTCGCGTTCGCGTTTGCGGGCGAACACATGGCGATGTTCGATTCGCCCCTATGTGTCATCATTGAGGAAACTTTGACCCTGTATGTCACAGCCGTCTGACACATTAGAGCCAATCAACATCAGACACTCCCTCACAGACCCTCCCAGCTACTCGGAATCCGCCATTTTAGACTCATAACGACCTTGCTTTCTTAATGAGAGGAAGTGTTGTGTTTTTGCTCCTGACATTAATAGGAAAAACATAGCTAGGCTAGTGTATTTAGTGTCCACTACAGTCCAGAAGGACTCCACTCATCTCTGCTGCAAGGACAGCACCCCAAAAATCCCTTTTTAGGGCTATATTTCGTGCCGTTTTTTTTTTTTTTCATATTTTTTTTATTAGCATTTGCCTGGCTTTCAGACTGTGTGTTTAAGGCTCACAGCATATGCTGTGATTACTGCCACCACTGATATCTCCCTAACAACATTAGTTTAAATTTAACTAACCAAAAATTTTAATTATTTTGCTAGTGTAATTTTTTTTCATTTTCTATCAGGCCTGTGTCACACAGCATATACTCTGGTTCATTGCTCTGTGCCAGCCACCAGTGTTAATATCTGTTTATAACATTATTTTAAATTTAATTTTTTTTATTTAAATCATTTTTCTAGTGTAATCTAATTACATTTTCTATCAGGCCTGTCTCTGTCAGGCTCACTCGGCATTAATATACCTCATTTTTTTTTCAGTCTTTTGGTTAATTGGTCTGTGCCAGGCAGCCACCACTCATATCTTCTTCACCTTAATTTAAATATAAAAAAGGACACTAAATATTTCTAAGGACACTAAAACTAGGAGATCTGGTTACCCTGTACATTATAAGATCTATGTATCTTGAGTTAAATATTGTTAAAGGAGCAGTATACTATAAAAAATGTTCTCTTAATGTGTCAATTTGATAACTGATGTTTTAAAGCACGTTATTGCAAACAATTTGGAAATGTTAGTTGATTTAGACCCTTTATGGGTTAAAAGCAGACTCTGCATCAACTATGTAATTTTTCATGGGAGTTTTGCCATGGATCCCCCTCCAGCATGCCACATTCCAGTTGTTAGTACCCTTGAAACAACTTTTCCATCACTATTGTGGTCAGAAAGAGTCATTGTAGGTTTTAAAGTTCGCCTGCCTATTGAAGTCAATGGCGGTTCGCGGGTTCGCGAACAATACCGGAAGTTCGAGTCCGCCGAAAATTTTAGGTTCGCGACATCACTAATGTTCACCCGCCGTGGCGAATGCGAACACGCTATGTTCGCCGGGAACTATTCGCCGGCGAACCATTCGCGACATCACTATAGATCAGTTGCCACTTCTTGGGCTTTCAAGAATGAAGCTTTAGTTGATCAAATTTGCAAAGCAGCAACTTGATCTTCTTTGCATACATTTACTAAATTTTACCATTTTAATGTGTTTGCTTCTTCGGAAGCAGCCTTTGTACAAAAGTTCTTCAGGCAGCTGTCTCAGTTTTAATCTAGTGCCTATGATTTTTTTTAATTTTTTTTATTTTTAAGAAATCTTTAAGGGAGACTGAACCCAAATGATTTCTTTCGTGATTCAGATAGAGCATGCAATTTAAAGCAACTTTCTAATTTACTGCTATTATCAATTTTTCTTCGTTCTCTTGCTATCTTTATTTGAAAAGAAGGCATCCAAGGAGCCAGATAATTTTTGGTTCAGAACAATGGACAACACTTGTTTATTGGTGGGTGAATTTGTCCACCAATCAGCAAGAACAACCCAGGTTGTTCACCAAAAATGGGCTGGCATCTAAACTTAAATTCTTGCTTTTCAAATAAAGATACCAAGAGAATGAAGAAAATGTGATAATAGGAGTAAATTAGAAAGTTACTTCAAATTGCATGCTCTTAATCACGAAAGAAAAAATTTGGGTTCAGTGTCCCTTTAATTATTTTTTTGGATTTAATTTCTCAGTGGATATAGCTGTTTTTATTTTATCCCTCTCTCTCTAGTGACTTGTGGACTTCCACATCTTGGGTATTATATCCCATATGTCACTAGCTCATGGACTTTTGCCACTTAAATGAAAGAAAACATAATTTATGTACCTTACCTGATAAATTAATTTCTTTCATAGTGGAAAGAGTCCATGAGGCCCACCCTATTTTTGTGGTTATGATTTTTTTGTATAATACACATTATTTTTCCAGTTCCTCTTTTTGTATGTTTTTTTCTACTTTTTCTACACCTCACTACTTGGCTATACGTTAAACTGAGGTATGAGTGAGGTGGGAGGTGTATTTTTAGGCATTTTGAGGTTTGGGAGACTTTGCCCCCTCCTGGTAGGAATGTATATCCCATATGTCACAAGCTCATGGACTCTTGCCACTGTGAAAGAAATTAATTTATCAGGTAAGTTATTACATACATTATGTTTTCTAATATTTAAAACAGTTAATATGTAAGGCATAGAGGCATGGCTTTACCCAATCCAATACTATTATATATATCTATATGTATATATAGGACTTGCCATTATGCATATTATTTATATTGTTTCAGATAGATGATTGGTCAAAACTGCATGTAAATCATATTTTTTGTTATACTGTGATTGAATATGGCTGGTGATTAACTGATATTTATAGTGACTGACTATTCTTACAAGAAAATTTGAATTTTAAAGAAATCAGAGACTCTGATAGAGGTCTAAGTCCTATCTCAAGTTTATTCCCTTGGGTTCTTTGATTTCTAGTTTAAAGATCCATTGTACCTTGTGATAACGGTCCCCCCTCCTTACTGCAATTGAGACAAAAAATCTGAAATTAATAAAACCCAATTATTTTACAAAAACAAAAGAATTCAAAAAAGGTTGAAAATGTAGAGGACATAACGTTTATTACACAATACAGCAATCAATTTGGTGCAATAAGAAATATTTTACAGAAGAACATGAAAATGTTAACACTTGATTCCCAATGCAAGAATATTCTAGAAAAAGGAATCAAATTCATCCCAAAAAGAGCTACCACTATAGGAAGTAATTTAATTGAATATGTATATAACTCTGAAACATCTACCAGAGAAACATGGTTAGCCAGAAAAGGTTTTTTTACGTTGTGGTAGACGTAATGTATGTATACATTGTAAAGTAGGAAGTGAAACAACCTCCTCAGTAAATAACTGTACACAACATAAATTACAGATTAGACTGCTGTTCAAAATATGTAATTTATTTAATCACATGTAAAGTCTGTGGCAAACAGTACACAAGTAGAAATTTAAAAGATAGAATACGTGAACATCTAACGTCAATATACAGAGACTCCCCTAAAACACCAGTAAGTAAACACTTTAATCTACATGAAGATAAAAAGAAGGCATTGATGTTCCAAGCATTAGTTTATATTCCGCCTAATAAAAGAGGGGGCGTTATCACAAGCTTTTAGATAGGGAGGTACAATGGATCTTTAAACTAGAAACCAAAGAACCCAAGGGAATAAACTAAAGATGGGGCTTAGACCTCTATCAGGGTCTCTGATTTCTGTAAAATTTTAATTTTCTTGTGAGAATAGTCAGTCACTATCAATATCAGTTAATCACCAGCCATATTCAATCACAGTATAAAGGAATATGATTTACATGCAGATTTGACCAATCATCTATCTGAAACAATATGAATAATATGCAAAATGGCAAGTCCTATATATACTGTACATATAGATATATACAATAGTATTGGATTGGGTAAAGCCATGCCTCTATGCATTATATATTAACTGTTTTAAATATTAGAAACTTGTGTTTGTAACAACAAAGTTGTAACATCTATTTTTCCTCTCTGTAGCTATATATAGATAGATAGATAGATAGATAGATAGATAGATAGATAGATAGATAGATAGATAATGAATACATAAGTAATCAAAAACTTAATGATCTCAACATAAGTATTTCTCTATGCATACGCTGATCAATCTGCTATACATGGGATATAATTTACTTTACAGTATCCCCCCATATAAATATACAAACATTGATTTTTGTGAAATTGTATTGCAGATAGACCATCATACCTAATGTAACTATGTTTTTAATTCCATTTTTCAGTGTGTTTTTATTTCTATTTATTTTGTGTAATTTGTATTATATTTCGGGTACGATGCAGGCTGTGCTCTTTTTTGTTACATTCTTGGTATTAACGGCCCATGGGGCAACTGGACGAAACATTAAAAGTTCAGTGTCGGTGAACCGATATATGCATAGTGAAGCCTTTAACCATTTGTCAGGTACGTTCCCCGGGAATGTGTGTAAATAGAATATACATCAGGTGTTTGGGGGTGTGAACTTACAGGGCTACTTTACCTGGATGTGTACATTCCTAAACCATCTTTGAAAAAGTGCCAGAGGGACGTGAAATGCGTCAGATGACATACTCCTTACCTTTGTCTCATGTGAGTTTGTTTGTTACTACTTTTAATGCATACCAAATAAATCGCTAATTTCTAAAGCTTTTGCATAGTGTCTATCTCTAATCTTCAAGGACTGAGTCTACCTACTTGCCCTGTGTAGAAGATTTATTTATTTTGGTTCCTACTACGGATTTACACACCTGTGGACTCTAACTGCAGCTTCGGCATATAGGGTGTTGCATTTCCTTTGCGCTGACGGACGACAGCGTTTTCTTCATTACACACAGGTAACCTGTATCACTCACTCACCTCCGGTTTTCCCCCTGCATAATGTGACAGCCATCAGCCAATCACAGACATATACAAATAATCTGAGCTCTTGCACATGCTCAGTAGTAGCTGGTGCCTCATAAAGTGAGCATATACAAATATTATGCACAATTCGATTTCCATGTAATTTGGAAAGTCTCTCAAACTTTATCCTGAAAGTTTAATTTTAACTTTAATGTCTCTTTGTTATATACTCCTTGCCACTATCCATTAAAATACTTTCTAATACTCTGCTACCAAAAAAACACTTATATATTTTTATTTTAAACAAAAACTAAATTTTGCCTGAAAGGGACATTCATTGTATTGTAACACTTGAAATGGGGGTCTTGTAGCATCTTTGACTACAATGATCTCATCAGCTGCTTGCCTGGGTACATTGTTCCTTTAAGTGAAGGGGTTTATTAGTAAACCTATTTGTTCTTGCCAGAATTGTGGTGTGAACTTTTCAGCAATCTTTGTGGCTCCACACTTAGGAGAGTTATACATACTGGTGATTTTTTGCCAATTTTTCAGCACAGATGTTCACTAAACATCCTCATGTTCTGATATCTTTCACATGGATCAAATCAAGCTTTATCACAGTCGGGACACCCTAAAGTGGAAAGATTTAAAATCCACTTCTTTCATCCACTGTTTTCTAAACACTAAACCAGTCCTCAAGTACCCCAAACAGGTCAGATTATCGTATTGTGCATATTAGGTTCAATCACAAAGATCGTTACTGATCACCCCAATCAGCAAAACATTATTTGGTCCATTACCATTAATGATGACTGGAGTAGGGAAGCACTGCACTAGACTCACAAATACAACCAATCAGAAACTATACTGAGGAACATATAACAAATAGGGATCATGCTGTTCTTAGTTATATTAAGACTAGTGTCAGGTGTTCTGTGGGTATAGTATGGTTTGTGATTGAGTGTGGATGGAGTGTGGTGTGGAATTACGTGGTACAAGAGCATAACTGTTACTAGGGGTTTAGTTAGATATTTGTCATGTGGCTACACAGCCAATAGATCTCACACATAAATTAGGGGATATGCTAACATACCATTTTGAGCTTATCTGAATATGTAATGTTTTTCATTGAATAATCATGCTCTGTTGGAATTTCTTAACTTTACCCCATCAATTTATTTGATAACTGGTTTGTTCTAGTAATTCATTGTGTAGTTTTTCCTGATAAAGGCTGGTGTCGATCAGAAACGTAATTTGCATGTTTGGAAGATGGGCTGCATTACAAGCTATGGGGTCTATTTAACAAGGGCTGAATGGCCTCCTGTTCCCCTTGTTTCCGTGCGAGCATTCAGGCTCGCCGGAAACAGCAGTTAAGAAACAGCGGTCTTAAGATTGATTGACACCCCCTGCTAGTGGCTGATCAGCTGCGACTCTGCAGGGGGTGGCATTGCACAAGCAGTTCACCAGAACTGCTTGTGCAATGCTGAATGCGGACAGCATATGCTGTCCGCATTCAGCGATGTCTGACGGACATGATACTCTGCAGTGTATCATGTCCTCCAGACTTTAATAAATTGCCCCCTATGTCTTTACTCCTTTTGAACCCTTTAAGTGGTTTGAAAGGAGTAAAGACATAGGCCCCCATTAACCACTCAGCTACACATTTATACTATATTATTCAAGGCAAGTTAATTAGCTACTGCTAGTTAGACATTGCAGTATAATCAAGCCCTATATATATATATATATATATATATATATATAAATATATATATGTGTGTTAAGAGCCCGTGATAAGGGATGTAGTAGCGCTGGTTGTAAAGAGACAATGGTAAACACAATTATTATGTGTGATTGGATAACAAATGTAATACAGAATGCACAGCAAATCAAACACAATATGAAAAAAACACTATAAAATTGAGTGGAAAGCTGAATTCTAAATGTCCCAGATGCTGGACCACTTATATGTTGTATATACACAATTATAGAATTCGAGACTTGGGATATGGGTGGAATGCAAACTTACAAAAAAGAACCTCAATCGTATGAGGTAAGGAAACAGCACATCAGGAAATCCCTCTCGGTGGATTAGGCTTGGCCCCTTAGGGTATAGGGGAAACTTCCATCAGCAAGCTTGTCTTTTTCCCTGCTGCTTTCCCGGGTATAGGTGAAACTTCAGGGGATTGAAGCCCTTTATTCCTCGGCCTCTTTCAGTGTGGATCCTCTCAGGATAGTATGGTAGTATAAACACAAAACACAACCACCTATACGACAGGTAAAACTACCCTTTTCACTTCCTGATTGGAAAAATCTGCAACACAGCAGCAGGGAAAAAGACAAGCTTGCTGTTGGAAGTTTCCCCTATACCCTAAGGGGCCAAGCCTAATCCACCAAGAGGGATTTCCTGATGTGCTGTTTCCTTACCTCATACGATTGAGGTTCTTTTTTGTAAGTTTGCATTCCACCCATATCCCAAGTCTCGAATTCTATAATTGTGTACATACAACATATAAGTGGTCCAGCATCTGGGACATTTAGAATTCAGCTTTCCACTCAATTTTATAGTGTTTTTTTCATATTGTGTTTGATTTGCTGTGCATTCTGTATTACATTTGTTATCCAATCACACATAATAATTGTGTTTACCATTGTCTCTTTACAACCAGCGCTACTACATCCCTTATCACGGGCTCTTAACACACACATTTTTATAGGGGGGGAAGCACTGTGCCAACCGGGGATTCCCTTTTCTCGGCCAGCACAGTTGTCTCTCTCCTCTCTAAGGGATAGCTGCTATAGGGTTGGTTTTTTGCTCCCAGGGGATCACCACCTTCTAGATTGATACAGGTTCACTCTTCTGTGCTCCCATATCTCTTTTCCACCCCCTCAGTCCAGCGCCTTCCACTTTTTTCGCTTTCTGTCACACATATATATATATATATATACATATACATATACATACACACACACACACATATATATATATATATATATATATATATATATATATATACATACATATACATATATGTACACCCCTAAGTGGAAATGTCCAAATTGTGCCCAATTAGCCATTTTCCCTCCCCAGTGTCATTTGACTCGTTAGTGTTACAAGGTCTCAGGTGTAAATGGGAAGCAGGTGTGTTAAATTTGGTGTTATCGCTCTCATACTCTCTCATACTGGTCACTGAAAGTTCAACATTGCACCTCATGGCAAAGAACTCTCTGAGTATATGAAAAAAAGAATCGCTGCTCTACATAAAGATGGCCTAGGCTATAAGAAGGTTTCAAAGAACCTGAAACTGAGCTGCAGCACGGTGGGCAAGACCATACAGCGGTTTCACATGAAAGGTTCCACTCAGAACAGGCCTCGCCATGGTCAACCAAAGAAGTTGAGTGCACGTGCTCAGAGTCATATCCAGAGGTTGTCTTTGGGAAATAGACTATGAGTGCTGCCAGCATTGCTGCAGAGGTTGAAGGGGTGGGGGGGTCAGCCTGTCAGTGCTCAGACCATACACTGCATCAAATTAGTCTGCATGGCTGTTGTCCCAGAAGAAAACCTCTTCCAAAGATGATGCACAAGAAAGCCCACAAACAGTTTGGTAAAGACAAGCAGACTAAGGACATGGATTATTGGAACCATGTCCTGTAGTCCAATGAGACAGAGATCTGTGGCGGCAAGCAGGTGAGGAGTACAAAGACAAGTGTGTCTTGCCTACAGTCAAGCATGGTGGTGGGAGTGTCATGGTTTGGGCCTGCATGAGTGCTGCCGGCACTGGGAAGCTACATTTCATTGAGGGAACCATGAATGCCAACATGTACTGTGACATACTGAAGCAGACTTGGCCACAGGGAAGTATTCTAACATGATAATGACCCCAAACACGCCTCCAAGACGACCACTGCCTTGCTAAAGAAGCTGAGGGTAAAGGTGATGAACTGGCCAAGCATGTCTCCAGACCTAAACCCTATTGAGCATCTGTGGGGCATCCTCAATTTGAAGGTGGGGGAGTGCAAGGTCTCTAACATCCACCAGCTCTGTGATGTCGTCATGGAGGAGTGGAAGAGGACTCCAGTGGCAACCTGTGAAGCTCTGGTGAACTGCATGCCCAAGAGGGTTAAGGCAGTACTGGAAAATAATGGTGGCCACACAAAATATTGACACTTTGGGTCCAATTTGGACATTTCCACTTAGGGGTGTACTCACTTTTGTTGCCAACAGTTTAGATATTAATGGCTGTGTGATGAGTTATTTTGAGGGAACAACAAATTTACACTTATACAGGCTGTACAGTCACTAATTTACATTGTAGCAAAGTGTCATTTCTTCAGTGTTGTCACATGAAAAGATATAATAAAATATTTTAAAAAATGAGAGGGGTGTACTCACTTTTGTGAGATACTGTATATATATATATATATATATATATATATATATATATATATATATATATATATATATATATATACTTATTTGAGTTATTTTTTTTAGATATATCTTTTCTTGTCTATTATGGACCCAGTAGAGGTTTCAAATCATATTTCCACCCTCAATCAAAAGGTCGATATCAAGGCTTAACTGAGTTACATTTTAAAGGGTTTATTAAATGATGTTATTTCAGCAAGAAACTCAGAAACACCTGAACCTCTAGTAAATCCTCCCATGATATTTTCCAGCAATAGGTCTGACTTCAGAGAGTTTAGAACCGCATGCATGATGTTCTTTGCCATGAAACCAAAAACTTATACAAATGATAGAACCAAAGTATGCACTATTATTTCCTTTTTAAAAGGAGAACCAAGAGTATGGGCAAATAGGTTTTACGAAACCAATAACACTATTTTGAATTCTGTTGATGACTTTTTTACAACCATGGCTACTTTGTATGATGATACAAATAAACAGCTCACCGCAGACACTAATCTTAGAGCTCTTAAACAGGGCAAAAGACAAGTAGAAGAATATATCTCTGAATTTCAAATGTGGGCTACAGACTCAGGTTGGAATGCATTAAGTCTGAAGAATCAGTTTTGTATTGGTTTATCTGAGGCTTTAAAAGATGAACTTTCTAGAATAGAAATGCCTGAATCTTTGGAAGCATTAATAAAACTCAGTATTTCAATTGATAAAAGAAAGAACTTCTAAGTCTAATTACACCAAAAACACTAATAGTGAGATACCCATGGAAATTGAAACTGTAAAAGGGCCTTTATCTCAAGAAGAAAAAGTACGTAGACGCTTGTCAAAATTATGCTTATACTGTGCGAGTCAAGATTATCCTGTTTCTACTTGTCTTAAGCGCGACAAAGAAAGGGTAAGAATTTTTCTTTTCTCAAATTTGTAATACTAATTCATTCAAAATACACTGTTCATGTACCCTCTCTTTACAGTGGGATTAACTACTCATCAAATCAGAAGCAATGATTGACTCTGGTGCATTTGGTTTCTTCATTGATGATACATTTGCTAAACAAAATAAAATACCACGTGTGAAAAAGCAAACTCCATTACCCATTAGAGTTATTGATTGATCTTATATCCTGAATGGTCACACACATAATACAATTCCTCTTTTGGTATCTTTTCCTACAGGGCATAAAGAATATTTAACTTTTGATATTATACCATCATGCATACACTCAATCATACTTGGCTATCCTTGGCTTATGAAACATAACTCACATATAGATTGGTCTGTAATTTAAATTACTTTCTCATCTAATTATTGTTTAAATACATGCTTTTCACATATATCTATACTGAATTTAGCTGAACCCTATCCTCACCAGTATAAGGAATTCTCAGATGTGTTTGACCTAAAAGAGGCTGAGAACCTACCCCCTCATAGAATTTACGATTGCCCAATAGAAACAATACCAGGGGCCCCTATTCCTTATGGGAAAATGTATCCATTATCCCAGATGGAATTGCAGCATCTGCGGGAGGATTTGGATGAGAACCTTAAAAAAGTATTTATAAGACCATCAACCTCACCAGCCGCCATTTCTTTGGACACCTGCAGCTGAAGAAACATTTGCCCAACTAAAATCAAGATTCATAACCGCACCAATTTTGCACTTACCGGACCATACCAAGCACTTTGTTCTCGAGGTTGATGCCTCCGACACAGGACTAGGAGCCGTTTTATCCCAACGTTCCGATCTAAAATCGACTTTACAACCTGTTGCTTATTATTCAAGGACTCTAACTACTATTCAGTAGGCGACAAGGAATTATTAGAAATAAAATCCGCGCTTGAAACATGGAGACATCTGTTACAAGGGACAACCTTTCCATTCACCATATACACTGATCATAAAAATCTCGAGTACTTAAGGAAGAATAAAACCTTATCTGCGAGACAAGTCAGGTGGTCCCTTTTTTTAAAATATATTTATTTTTATAATCACATACAGACCAGCCCAGAGGAATGTTTAAGCAGATTCCCCCTCATGGATACATGAATCTCAAACTATAGTACTCACCCCCACAACAATTATTCCCAACGAAAAAATTATTGGTGTGATGTCTACACCAGAACAACGATTTCTTGAAGCTTTACAGGAAGACACTACTTTACCACATTCTGAACTTCTTCAAGAACCTTCAGGATTATACTATCATTCTGAAAGATTATATGTACCTCCATGCTTACGACTTGATATTCTTAAACAATGTCATGATTCCCCATTGGCAGGTCATCTGGGAATACAAAGGACCATAGAATTGTTTGGATGCTCCTATTGGTGGCCGAATTATAAAAAGACTATATACGACTATGTACGCACATGTGAGATACTGTATGTGCAAGAACTAAAATAGAGCATCTCAAACCAGCAGGACTCTTAAGACCATTACCCATCCCTGACACACCTTGTTCAACTGTATCACTTGATTTCATTGTCAAATTGCCTGATTTGCACTCCTATAACACCGTATTGGTTGTGGTGGACCATTTAACGAAAATGGCCCACTTCATACCTTAAAAGGGTTTACCAACAGCATCACAAACTGCTAAATGTTATATAAACGAGATCATTAAATTACATGGCTTACCTGACACCGTAATTACTGATAGAGGCACTCAATTTACTTCAAAGTTTTGGAGACAACTTTGTCGTAGTCTCAAGATTGATTCACGTCTCTCAACAGCTTACCACCCACAAACAAATGGTCTTACAGAAAGTATAAAACAAATATTGGAACAATATTTAAGATGCTACATAACCCATCTACAGGATGATTGGTCTGATTTCTTACCGTTAGCTGAGTTTTCCTACAATAATTCACTGAATACTTCAAGTAAGATGAGTCCTTTCTATGCCTTCATATCAAATTGGGGACTTGGTTCTACTCTCGACAAAAAATCTAAAGCTATCTGTTCCTAGTAAAAAGCTAGCAAATCAGTACTTAGGCCCTTTTAAAGTATCTAAATTAATTAACCTCAACGCTGTTAGATTGGATCTTCCTCAGGATTTCAGAATTCACCCCTCTTTCCATGTCTCCCTGTTGAAGCCCTATCTTCCATCACCTCAGTCCCTGTCTGTATTTCGGCCCCCTCCGATCCTTGTTGATGATCGGGAGGAGTATGAAGTCGAAGCTGTGCTTGATTCTAGAATCCATAGACGGAGGTTGGAATACCTTGTGAAATGGAAAGGCTATGGTTCGGAGGATAACTCCTGGCAGCTCCATTCTGATCTTCGCACACCTCGTCTTTTGCGGAGTTTTCATTGCCGCTACCCTGATAAACCTAGCTTGGAATCCCCTGGGGTGCTTCCTTGAGGGGGGGGGAGATGTGGTATACCTTTAAGGTTAACCCCTCCTATCTGGTCTCCTCCCTATTTAAGGACTACCTTTAACATCTTTTCACTGCCTGATGATTGAAGTCATATCTACTTTGTTGTAGCTATTCTACTTCAGGTCTCCAATTCTGTTGAATCTTGAGCTAGTTATAACACCAGCTTAAACTTTTGCTACTTTATTTCCACCATCGTTACTGCTGTAACTTTGTCTCTATCAAGCCTGGATCATTGAACGGCCGGATCTACTTTCCAACCGCTACCCGGAAGTAAGCCGCATTCACACACGCTGCCAACCTCAGACACGGACTCTCAGTGCGGTAACGGATATCTCTCGGTCCACAAGGGGGTAACGTACTCGAACATATCTAAAGCCCTAAGGTTTCTTACTTACCCTGTTTGTCACATTTGGTCTGTATTTTGGGCTACTCATCTTATTACCGTATCTGTTACAAACAAACATTGTGTGTCTGCAGAGTGTTTGAACTTGTATATATTTTAGTATGTGTGTGAATGCGTGAAGTAAAGGAGAACATTGTATTATCTTTCCATTTATTACTAGTACTGATTAAGGCCGTGTCAGTATTTCAACTTAACCTTGGCTCTGATTTATATTTATAGATTATACAAAATATCTATATCCTATTTTCATTACTATTAACACTAAAATCTGTTGTTAATAATAACTTTCATCAAATAATAAATGACTCACATTGTTTAATCAGGATACATAGAAGTTGTATTTCTGATTAAATAAAAAAGAGCAACAAGCTCTAATTCTAGAGTTAATCTTCATAAAAAGTTACAAATACTTGTTTTGTGAATAGTATTAACTAACATACCACATAATAATCAGGCCCAAAAGAAAAGTCACTTTTCTTAGGATCCATTTCACTACACATTATGGATCCTAATGAGATAAAAAAGGAATTTAACAATGTTTATCTCAAACTTGATTACCTCGCAAGGGGATTGACTGAAGTGCAGACTGAAAATGCAGCACTTAAAACAATAGTAATATTAATTACCCACAACCTTTCTCAGGGAAACGTTCTGAGTTTAGGGAATTTAAGAATGCCTGTAACTTATTATTTTCTCTTAGACCCAAGACTTATCACACTGAGCGGATTAAAGTATGTACTACAATTTCCTTCCTACAGGGTGAACCAAGAGCCTGGGCCAACAGGTTCTTTGAAAATAATAACCCTATCTTAGATTCTTTACAGGATTTTTTTTTCTGCAATGACTAGTCTGTACCAAAACTCTAATGCACAAATAAATGCTGAAACAAGATTGAGGTCCTTAAAACAAGGTAAAAGGAATGTTGAGGATTACACCACTGAGTTTCAGATGTGGGCTGAGGACTCTCAGTGGAATGAAATCAGTTTAAAGAATCAATTCCGCCTTGGATTATCTGAATCACTCAAAGATGAACTGTCACGCCTAGAAATCCCAGATACCCTCGAGGGTCTCATCAAGCTTAGTACTTCGCTGGATAGATGACTGAGAGAAAGGAGAGCAGAGAGGGCTTCTTATGATTATCCATCCAGGAAACCTTACCAGGTCACAACAAGCCATGACAAAGCTCAAGGGAGTACAACCCATATGGAGATTGGAGTTCTTAGAGGACCTCTGACACCAGAGGAAAAAACTAGAAGAAGGTTGGAAAATCTCTGCTTATGCTGCGCCCAAAAGGAACATGCAGTATCCACTTGTCCTTTGCTGAAGAAACAAAAGAATGGTAAGGTAATAACCAACGACTTTATTTACAGCATTGAAAATAACACACACATGACTTTGTCCATTTTTTTACAGTGGGACCAGAAAAACACTCAAACCCAGGCACTAATTGATTCCGGTGCTTCCGGCAATTATATTGATTCTTCCTATGTAAATAAAAATAAAATACCAATTATATGCAAACAAAACCCTGTGTCCATTAAATTGATAGATGGTTCATTCATAGAACAAGGGCCGATTACACATCATACTGTTCCCCTGCTTGTAACAACATATCCTGGACACACCGAATATCTATCTTTTGATTTAATATCAATACATCAACACACACTTATTCTAGGGTATCCTTGGTTGAAGAAACACAACCCAACCATAGATTGGATCTCAAATAAGTTAACATTAGATTCTATCTTTTGCTTAAACACTTGCTATCCACATCAAACCATAGCGTCACTTGATAATGGTCTACCCTCCTGTTACCAGGATTTGGCAGAAGTATTCAATTTAAAAGAGGCAGAAAATCTTCCACCACATAGGGAGTTTGACTGCCCTATAGATATCATTCCTGGTTCCAAAATCCCACATGGTAAAATCTATCCACTCTCTCAAGAGGAACTTAAGTATATTCGAAATTACTTAGATGAAAATTTACGTAAAGGATTTATTTCTCATTCCACATCCCCTGCAGCTGCAGGAATGTTTCTAGTAAGAAATAAGGACGGTACCATAAGGCCTATTATTGATTATAGAGCATTAAACAACATTACAATAAAAAATAGGTACCCCTTACCACTAATCCCTGAACTTTTGGAACGTCTAACTGGTGCAACCATTTACACCAAATTAGACTTAAAGGGATCTTATAACTTGGTTAGAATCAAGGAAGGTCACGAATGGAGGCATTCAGAACCAGATATGGCCTTTTTCAATATAACGTAATGCCCTTCGGTCTGAGTAATGCCCCAGCAACCTTCCAATTTTTCATAAATGAAATATTCCGTGACCTTATTGACGTCTGTGTCATCATATACTTAGATGACATTCTAATCTATTCCAGAACACCAAAGGAACATGAAAAGTATGTACGCTGGGTATTAACTCATTTAAAAGAACACAAATTATATGCTAAATTAGAAAAATGTTCTTTTCATGTTAAACAAATAAGATTTTTGGGTTATATTATCAGTCTGAACAAGATACAGATGGATCCGGAGAAGGTTTCGGCATTTCTAAACTGGCCTATACCAACTTCAATAAAAACCGTGCAACGGTTTATCGGTTTTGCGAACTTTTATAGAAAATGTATTAAGAATTTCTCTTCTATCGTTAAACCTTTAACAGCACTGACTAGTGAAAAACAAAAATTTAAGTGGACAGAATCCGCAACTGTCGCTTTTAATAGGTTGAAAGAATATTTTACAACAGCTCCCATCCTGGCTATGCCAGATTTTGATTCAGAATTTATCTTGGAAGTGGATGCTTCCGATTCTGGTATCGGTGCTGTCTTATCTCAACCCAATAAGAACAAAACCGAGACTCACCCTATTGCTTTCTATTCAAGAATGTTGACTAGCGCAGAGAAAAATTATAGCATAGGAGATAAAGAACTCCTAGCTATAAAATGTGCGCTAAACCACTGGAGACATTTATTAGAGGGTTCCAAAATGCCCTTTATGATCTACACAGATCATAAAAATCTTGAATTTCTAAAGACAAGTAAGACTTTAACAGCACGGCAAGCACGATGGTCAATCTTCTTTGATCGATTTAATTTCCTCTTAACATATAGAACTGGAACCTTGAATACAAAGGCCGATGCTCTTTCCAGGTTACATGATCAAAACACCCAAGATAACACCACCCAAATAATTCCAAATGAAAAAATTATAGGTGTACTCACACCCCTAGAAGAAGAGGTTCTAAAACAATTAAAGCAAGAACCACCTCATGGAATAGACTGTCAACAAGACCCTACTTCTGGTCTTTTCTATCATAAATCCAAACTCTATATTCCGCAGCAAATCAGATCATCTATTCTCAAACAAACCCATGATGGGACCCTAGCTGGTCATCCAGGTATTTCAAAAACTATTGACCTAACCAGGAGAAATTACTGGTGGCCTCTTATGGATAATTACATAACTGATTATGTAAAACATTGTGATACATGCGCCAGAAATAAGTTAATACACAAAAGACCATCAGGTCTTTTATCTCCTCTGCCTATTCCTGACAAATCATGGAGTACCATATCAATGGACTTTATAGTAGAGTTACCTGAATCACATCATTTCAACACTATATTAGTAGTTATTGACCATCTAACAAGACTAGCTCATTATATTCCACTAAAAGGTCTGCCAACAGCTTTCACAACAGCACAAGTTTTTCTAGATAACATAGTTTGCTTACATGGACTACCTAATATTATTATAACTGATCGTGGTACTCAGTTTACCTCAAATTTCTGGAGATCTTTATGCAAATTAATCAAGATTGACTCAAGGTATTCGACTGCCTTCCACCCCCAGACAAATGGTCTGACTGAGAGACTTAACCAGACTCTTGAGCAATACTTTCGTTGCTTCATAACTCATCTTCAAGATAACTGGTCGTCTTACCTACCCATGGCAGAGTTTTGTTACAACAATACTACTTCATCCTCAACTAAATTATCTCCATTCTTCGCTACTTATGGATATCATCCTACCACTATCTCCTTATCCTCTCAACAGGTGTATTCACCCTCTGCCCTTGACTTCGCAACGTCCTTACATGATTGACTGTCAATCCTGAAAAAGCATCTCTCAGATGCTAAAGACTATCAGAAAAGGTTGTATGACACACATCACACAGCCAGTCCTTCATATCAAATTGGGGACTTGGTTCTACTCTCGACAAAAAATCTAAAGCTATCTGTTCCTAGTAAAAAGCTAGCAAATCAGTACTTAGGCCCTTTTAAAGTATCTAAATTAATTAACCTCAACGCTGTTAGATTGGATCTTCCTCAGGATTTCAGAATTCACCCCTCTTTCCATGTCTCCCTGTTGAAGCCCTATCTTCCATCACCTCAGTCCCTGTCTGTATTTCGGCCCCCTCCGATCCTCGTTGATGATCGGGAGGAGTATGAAGTCGAAGCTGTGCTTGATTCTAGAATCCATAGACGGAGGTTGGAATACCTTGTGAAATGGAAAGGCTATGGTTCGGAGGATAACTCCTGGCAGCTCCATTCTGATCTTCGCACACCTCGTCTTTTGCAGAGTTTTCATCGCCGCTACCCTGATAAACCTAGCTTGGAATCCCCTGGGGTGCTTCCTTGAGGGGGGGGGGGAGATGTGGTATACCTTTAAGGTTAACCCCTCCTATCTGGTCTCCTCCCTATTTAAGGACTACCTTTAACATCTTTTCACTGCCTGATGATTGAAGTCATATCTACTTTGTTGTAGCTATTCTACTTCAGGTCTCCAATTCTGTTGAATCTTGAGCTAGTTATAACACCAGCTTAAACTTTTGCTACTTTATTTCCACCATCGTTACTGCTGTAACTTTGTCTCTATCAAGCCTGGATCATTGAACGGCCGGATCTACTTTCCAACCGCTACCCGGAAGTAAGCCGCATTCACACACGCTGCCAACCTCAGACACGGACTCTCGGTGCGGTAACGGATATCTACTGGCAAACTGTTTTACTGAATTTAGCTTTCTAACCCCCCCCCCCATTTATTTTGTAGCCCCATTTGTCTCAATGCTTTAAGTTCACTAACTTACAGACATCTTTCTAAACCTTTAAGAATTACTAGTGGATTGCTTGCTAATGGTTCTTTAAGATTTTTCATAACTGTTTAGGTTTAACATTTCGAAGGATCCAAGAAGGGTCCTTATAATCGGAGTTGTTTCTATATTGATGAAAGGCTATGTGTGGATTTAAAATACTATAGGAGGTATAAATTTAAATGGTTTGACTAAGTTATTTTATGTTTTTTATATCTTTTCTACAGTTTTTATATGTGAAACCTCAATAAAAAGAATGTAAAAAAATGTTCTGGTATGTATGGTGCTTTTGCTCACTCCTTGTGGAGTGGAGTGTAATCCCGCATATGATGTGGACTCTCACCATCGTATGAAAGAAATAATGTTATCGTAACCAGGATCTCTTAATGTAACAAAATGTTGAATTATATTCTTGCGGGGGAATTGCAGAGTTTGTCACTGCAACCATAATATCGGGATATACATTACAAATGACAGTCCACATGTTGAAATGATAATTTACAGAAACTGGAATACTGTTGGCTGTTTAATTTAAAGGAACATGATACCTAAATGTTGAAGCACTTGAAAGTGATGCAGCATAGCAGTAAAATATTGTAGAAAATATTACTTGAACTGGCCATCAGCTGAAGTATAACTGTTCACAGAGCACTTACTCTGGCGAGCTGAAGAATTTTTGAGGTAAAATATCTTCCCTTTTTAGATCTTCCTGTGATATTTTCTTGTCAGCTTTTCACAGGTATGCTGCATCACTTTCATGTGATTTAGCATATGAGTATTATATCCCATTAAAAGATACCAATATGCAAGTGTTCTAAATTAAATCTGGATTATGTTTAAGTACATACAAATAAACACAACACTGTTTATGAAACAATCTTTATTTGAAAAATATTTTCAACAAACAACATTTCAGAAATTAGTTGTTCCAACACTTTTAATAATTATCAAGCAAAACTTCACTGCTGCAAAGCACCCAGCTTCACAAATGTTAAAATAAATATTTTGTTGAGAGATTTTATTATTGAAAAAAAGCATTTCTAATTCTGCACAGCAGAAGCACACAGAATATGGACCCTCAAGTCATGCTGTCATTAATAGACAATATATAAGAGCTAGAACCAGTTAAAATGAGTTAGTACAAAATGCATTGGACTTTTACACATTACACTTTTCACTGTCACCTACAATTGTGAAGGGGTATTACAATGGAACAGCATGGTTCAGTGTAAGGCTGTAGTAAAAAGCCATTATAGATTGCTAAATTAGTCATTTTTTTTCTACAAACGTTTTAATTATCAAAAGTATGAAATGTTTATACATTTTAATTACAAAGTATCAAATGCAGTGCACGATACATTTCTCCATATCCTCCATTAAAGAGGGATTTACAATCTCAAACCATTAGGATTAATAATCAAGCCAAAGTGGTTTTAGACTAAAAATGTTCATATCCCATTACCAGGGCGCTGCCAATGAAGAAGTTCCGATAGCCCCATAATTCACACTCAATAGTAGCTCCAATGAATGGTGAGGTGTGATATTCCAGGCCAAAATATTAATTAATAAAAAAAATTCCAATTTTATTAAGTGAATTATTTCTATGTTTATGTAAAAATATAACTGGGGGAGACTATTAACAGGGTACTTCAGTGGAGTCAAAATTAAACTTAAATTGAATGGATAGAGCTTGAAATTTTAAACAACTTTCCATTTTTTTAAATTTGGCTTAGTTTGCTTGGTATCCTTTGGAAGGCAGCTGCTTGCAGCATTCAGCACCTTTTAGAACCAGATTACTTCTTGTGAAAGTGCAACCAACTAATATCTATGCACATCCATTGTGTAGCACTTTCACAAGACTCTGAAAGTGCCGAATGCTGCCAGTGGCCGCATTCCACATTCAGCAGTGAGCAAAACTACTGAATGCAAACTCTTAAGCTCCTCTCAATCTACTTTAATTTTACTCAAACAAAAAATACTAAGAGAACAAAGCAAATCAGATAATATAAGTGCATTGGAAAATTGTTTAAATTTGCATGTCCTATCTGAACCATGAACATTTTATTTTGACTTTTCTGTCCCTTTAGGATCAACTATATGTGAAATAATAATAATAATAATAAAGAGTTCCCACATAAAATTAATTTGGGATAACAAATGATATGACTGCATTGCAATAATCTGCAAATTCACAAATAAATTGTTGAGAAAATTGACTATCAGAAAGAAAATATTGCATTTTTATATTTAAACAACTTTTAAACCTTAGCTTTGCTCACATGAAGTAGCTGTTTAAAGGGACAGCCTACACCAGAATTGTTATTGTTTTAAAAGATAGATAATCCCTTTATTACCCATTCCCCAGTTTTGCATAACCAACACAGTTATAATAATATACTTTTAACCTCTGTGATTATCTTGTATCTATGGCTCTGCAAACTGCCCCTTTATTTCAGTTCTTTTGACAGACTTGCAGTTTAGCCAATCAGTGCCTGCTCCCAGATAACTTCACGTGCACGAGCACAGTGTTATCTATATGAAACACATGAACTAACACCCTCTAGTGGTGAAAAACTGTTAAAACACATTCTGAAAAGAGGTGGCCTTCAAGGTCTAAGAAATTAGCATATGAACCTCCTAGGTTAAGCTTTCAACTAAGAATACCAAGAGAATAAAGCAAAATTGGTGATAAAAGTAAATTGGAAAATTGTTTAAAATTACATGCCCTATCTGAATCATGAAAGTTTGTTTTGGCCTAGACTGTCCCTTTAATTGAGAAAAATAATACAGTTTATTATATACAGCACACCAAATAGATCTTGAATGTCTATTCTACATATAAATAATTTTATAACCAGTTTATTTTGATGACTCTAATTCATCTTCTTTCCCATTCACCATAAAAAAAATTGATTCCCTATTTTTAATACAGAGAATACCTAGTAAAATCATGTTACAGAGATTAATAATTTATTTAAAATATGTATAATATTCAATCCTCACTATATCTTAGTTGTTATAGATTTAGGGCCTTATTCAACTGACAAAAAAAAATCTTAATTGAACATTAAAGAAAATTAATTATAAGTTAATTTTTGTTTTTTTCTTAAATTTTACAAAGTTTTTCATTTCATTAGTACAATACTTTTCAGTAATATTTATTTAAACACCTTAACTATCGAATAGTACATAAAATACAAAATATTAATTTATTTTCTCACCTGTGGATATTTCCATTTTTTTATGTTGTAATTTTATATTTAACCTAAATGCTCAGTTGGTATTACCAATGTTTTCTTTTATAAATTGATTATTTAGTCAAGTTTACTTTGCATTTCTTAACTAGTTTAGCCTTTAGAACATTTATACCTTGTAATCACAATCTGTTGTCTAGATTTAGAATAACATATCAGCCAACTCTAAATTTTTAAAACAAATTAACATCATGGTTGCCTCAGTTGCCTTATCTAAAGGAGCCTATCCAGGCTTGAGTCTGAAGCTTGCAAGGCTTCCCATGGTCATTATTTTAGTATAAACTGCATTGTTTTGCCATTTTTATCTGCTAAATCCAGTTAGGGAAAGCTATGTAGCAGTGTTCACCTAAAGGTATCTGCAGTGTGCATTTCCAGCTCTAATTACAAAATCCACAATTATATGAAAAGTGGGCAAAATAAATAATGAAGGTATATTTTCATTATGTGTTACCACACAACTAAACATTTGATATAGAAATACCAAGGTGTACACTGCCCCTTTAATTCTTTTATTTAAATACTTTTTTTATTGTAGGTTTAATTATTTATATTTAATAATGTTGTAAAAATTGTTGCAATTCATTTTTTTTTATTTTATTTGTTTGCAACATTTTACTTTTTAAATAAATTGCTATGGATAGGTGCATTAAAAAAGTTAATAGTAAATAATTTTGAACTTCAGAGTCGTGAGAAACATTTTATTGATTTTTTATTATTATTATTATTGAATAAGGCCCTTAAGTCTCGAGATTATTTGAGATATTGTTTTCTAATCAGACACATTTTTTTCTTTTACATAGTTACAAAATCTCTGTAGACACATGCTCCCTGCAATATACACAACAGCCAGTAAGGCACTTTGTATAAAATGAGTTACAGCATCACAAATTAATCATATAAATACAATTCACACAATGGAATCCTATGTGTCTTCTTTTTAACAATAAAATTACATTTACAAAACATTTTTTTTTTTTAATATTTTGTACACAATTTATTTATTAGCATTAACCCTGTCAGTATTGGAAAAAGTGATCCAAAAACAATTAAGTGGACTGACACCCAAAAGCATCATCTTTGAGAATACAAAATTGTTTAATATAGTCCTTTATAAAACTATACAATATTATTTTTTTCCAGTGCTGCTGCAAGCTTTGCATGTCTGTTAGACTTTGGTATAAAATATTTACACAAATCCAGGTTTAGTACTACAAAAAAAAATCACGTTGCTACTCTTTCACTTTTATTTTACTGTTCTACTGTACCTCTGGTTGGTACATTTTGCTTGTTCAAGATGTTCATCAGAGTTTTATTCATATAAAAGGGTTTTTCAGCTGAACCATCATTTCTCTCTACATCTTCCACTAGGATTAAAAATGGCATATTATAAATAGTAGCAATGCCACCCACATTCAGGAAAAACAGGAGTACTTAAGACTTCTTAAAACATTCCTTTCAAATTTTTTTAAGTACATTGTACAAAAACATCAATTTAACACAGACATCATCTAGGGAAAAAAAATACCTAAAAAAATCTTTTTTTTGTTTACACACTTATAAACCACATGTAAATAAAATATTGAAATGCATGTTGTAGTTTACACTAATCTTTAATTCATGTCCTCTGTACTAAAATACAATTTTAGCCCTATATAAATCAAGTAAAACAGAAATCAGATGTATAGTGAGTTAAATACACATTCTGTATTCATGCACAACCCAGATAAAAGTTAACAATATGCTAACGATTTTCCCAGCCTTTTGTAGGTTTAAAAGGAAATGGAAAAAACTGCATAGACTCTAGTGATGTTATGCCAAAGATGAAAACTATCTTTTGGTTCAAAGCAAAATGATTCAAGAAATATAACATTTTGTTTAGGAGTGATGAATACAAGGGTACAGTTACAGTAGATGTTGTATTGGTTAGAGAACAGAAATACAGACTAGGGCTAGAATAAATCCAACAATTAACCAAATTGCTGTCAGAAAGTAGAGAAAGAACAATTGCTAACCCCTTGGTGACTGACGCTAGAACAAGGCAAACACCTATTACGTCTGTAGCTTGCAAGCAGATAAAGGACAATTACCAACACCATGGCGGCCTGAAGCTACACAAAAAGAGTAATAAGTAACCACTTGGCTGCCCAAAGATAGAAAAAGCTAACAACTAGCTCCCTGGCTACCTGATGGTAGAAAAAAAACACCTAATGATTAACCCCATAACTACCTCCAAGTAGAAAAAAAGTCACCAACTTACCCCTTGGCTTCCTGATGGTAGAAAAAGGCTAACAACTAATGCTTGGCTTACTAAAGATAAACAAAAGACCAACAACCAATCCAAATCCAATCCGAAAAAAATTCCAAGAAATAGCTGATTTGCTTTCTGGAGGTAGAAAAAACACTAATTAACCCCCTGCCTGCCAAAGAGTAATGCTTTTGTAATGTATTACATTACTTACTGGAGGCTAATTGGCTAAATATGAAGTTTTGAAACAAATAACTATGGTTTAGATTGTTTCAGAATTTAAATTTTACCACATGAACAAACAACAAAAGTATACATAAAGTTTCTTGAAATGTTTTGACATTTTTTTCCTGGTAGCAAGACAGGACCCAGGCATCTGTTGGTTAGACAATTGGTTTTATGCTTAAAAAAAAAACCCCTCATGCTAGAAATGGGATGCGCTGAGTATGATTTGCCTTTTTTAGTGCACAATTCATACTGAAAATAAATAGTTTACAAGTTCTCTGGTATGAAAATTTTAGGCTCCTGGTTTTATGTTTAACATGAAACTTACAAACAGGACTAAAGGATATGAGACTGTATTTATAATAGAAAGTTTATAACAGACCAATTAGTACAAGTCTCTAAAGCTATAATAACCAATACCATCATTTAGAAGCTTTACCAAGACTTAAAAAAAAATCAATATTGGCCCATGTAGAGATAACTTTATTTATATAAAAAAAAGGAGTATTTGCAAGTCCCTGGCTTTATTAATTAATATTCTTAATGTTTTATAATGATCTTATTCATATCACTCTTTTTCATAAAATAATTGTCAAGCTGCAATCAAAATTTGATATTTTTAGTACCAGCTTCTAAAATGCTATTGCAGTGCCCCCAAAGCAAGTTATTATTGATGTTCCTTTAAAACAGCTGGCAGTCGCAGAAACATTCAATGTCAGCCAACTTTAAACTGCTCTTAAAACTGTTTACTTGTATTCCCTGCTCTTAAAGAGAGACAAATAGATTACAAATTATATTCTGCACTATACTGTGGAACCTAATGCCTTTGATGTGAACTGTAATCCTGTTTGCCCTGAACACTACACTGTAGTTCAATATCTTCCCAAACCATAGGTATCTTTCTGATCACCATTAAAGGGCATTATAGTCAAAAATCCATTCATTAATCCATTAGAGCATGTAATTTTAAGACTTCCAACCCTGCATTAATGTGTGTTTAACCCCTGCAAAGGGGTTAACACACAGTAGAAGTGCTGCTCAGAACCAGTGTAGAACTGCTTGTCTTCCGCTCGGGTCCAACAGTGCTGTGCGAGTAAAGAGTGTACTTTTCAGGGATTAAACACACAGTACTGAAGGGTCAATAGTCTTAAAATGATATGCTCTAACAGATTAGAGCATGTGATTTTTAAACTCTAATGGGCTTAATTTTACCTCCTTTTCGTTAATTAATACTACAACATGGTAGCTTGCATGAAAAAAGTGTCATAAAATAACTTCTTGGAAAATGAGTTCCATTAAAGGGACACTGAACCCACATTTTTTTTCTTTTGTGATTCAGATAGAGCATGCAATTTTAAGCAACTTTCTAATTTACACCTATTATCAATTTATCTTCGTTCTCTTGCTTTCTTTATTTGAAAAAGAAGACATCTAAGCTATATTTTGGTTCAGCACCATGGAAAGCACTTGTTTATTGGTGGGTGAATGTATCCACCAATCAGCAAGAACAACCCAGTTTGTTCACCAAAAAATGGGCTGGCATCTAAACTTACATTCTTGCATTTCAAATAAAGATACCAAGAGAATGAAGACAATTTGATAATAGGAGTCAATTAGAAAGTTGCTTAAAATTACATGCTCCATCTGAATCACAAAAGACAAAATTTGGGTTCAATGTCCCTTTAATCATAGATTGCTCCAATTATTCAATTATTTTCTATACCATCTGGATATTGTTTCCAATAGAAGAAAAAGGCTTAGATATTATTGCTCTCAATTAACTTTTTGACAGTTTATTTGACTGTCATATAGCTGCTTATTACTATTACTATCAAGTTCTGATTCCCATTCTGGTCCCTATCAGAACAACACATATCACAACATGAATACATAAATAATCTGCAATAGCGGGAGCAAATCTTATCACACTTGCCCAAGGTACAACACTCACAAACTAGTTTACCATGCCCCCTGCAGTATTAACACATTTTCCCCTTATTGAAGGGATCTATGCATTCCCACAGTATTTGCAGCCACCACTGGGAACTAGTAGTAAAATACATTTTACAAAGTTATTATTTCACTTTCTTCTACTGCTGTGAGAGCCAGTTTGGATGTTGGATTCTGTAACATAATACGGACAAAACATCTGTTCTGCAACAGCTATTTCATCTTATTGAAACAAGAGAATATAATCAAACTAATCTCAAAACATCACTATGTGCCAATGAAAATCACTTGGTCCCAATGAAAATTAATTTTGTCAGTCACAGAACCTAGGCCAAAGGTAGCAAAAGTATAACCTAGTTTAGTGTACCAACCTACCCAAGGTGCATGTCTTTAAAGGGACACTAAACCCACATTTTTTCTTTAATTATTCAAATAGAGCAACTTTCTAATTTACTCCAATTATCAAATTTTCTTTGTTCGATTGCTATCTTTATTTGAAAAGCAGGAATGCAAAGATTAGGAACCGGCCCATTTTAGGTTCAGCACCCTGAATAGCACTTGCTTATTGGTGGCTACATTTAGCCACCAATCAGCAAGTGCAACTCAGATGCTGAACCAAAAATGGGCAGGCTTCAAAGCTTTGCATTCCTGCTTTTCAAATAAAGATAGCATGGGAACAAAGAAAAATTGATAATAGGAGTGAATTAGAAAGTTGCTTAAAATTGCACGCTCTGCCTGAATTATTAAAGAAAACATTTGGGTTTAGTGTCCCTTTAATGTGATGCTTACAGCACATTCATTTGATTAGAGCATTTATATTACTCAAACTATACTAAAGAAAGAAGATTTAACTTGTGTTACAGTACACAGCTCTTTGTTTTATAGATATTATGAAGCTTCTATTCTACATGAAATAGCTCAATTTCCCTTTGTATTTTTTCATTAAGCAAAACATATACATCTTACTCTTAAAGATGTTAGCATCAAGTCTTGTCATTTTGCAAACCATACATTTGTAAACAATTTCATAGACTGCAATGACATTTTATGGGTCATTACTGCTAGAATTAAGTAATATACATAAAAAATTCATAAGCAAATTGTTAAACGAACAATAATAAGAGCTCACTAGCAGGTCTACTTAACAGAGGGCCCTGGTGCAAAGTTGTTTTTGGGCCCCCCAAAGATAACTAAATAAGCAATGGTAAAAATATACATGCTGCCCTGTATAATGATTTGAGGATATATAGGTAAGATGGACCTGCAACCTGCACTAATAAAAGGCTCCCTTACATTAGAATTGTATACATTCTGTGCAAGCCTATGTATAGACAGGTTGTTATTGGCCCTAACGTTATTGCGCCCGCTGCACCAATGGTAGTTCCACCCCTGTATGGGCTGAAATATAGGCTGGACAAAGCATTTGTCTTGTATTTTATGAACTCCATGAGATGATATGAGAGATATTTGCATCCTTGTTTACAGATGAGGAAGTTAAGAGGAATCAGAAAGGTTAGTTTTTATAAAGTTCTCAATGTTGACTACTAATAAATCTGACAGCTGCTCTGATGAAAAAAGAGGGTTAATAAGGTGTCAGACACTGTAAAAATGTAAAACAAGATCACAAGTGTAACATTTGTAAAAAGGCTTTAGCAGAACACAAGCTTTTCTGGTAGCAAATCACACCATTCAGATATAATTTTGAATTTCAAATTTGTCATTAAAGGGATAGGTTTTTAATTGCAGATTAAAGGGATAGTAAAGTCAAAATAAAACTTTCATGATTCAGATAGCACATGTAATTTTAACCAACTTTCCAATTTACTTCTATGATCTAAGATGCTGCTTATTTCTCTTGGCATTCTTTGCTAAAAATCCTAGGGGGCCGATTTATCATCAGTCTGTCCGACATGATCCGCTCAGCTTGTGCAATGCTGCCCCCTGCAGATTCGTGACCAATCGATGTCACTAATCGCTAGCAGGGGGTGTCAATCAGCCCGATCGTATAGGATCGGACGGATTGATGTCTGTAGCCTCAGAGCAGGCGGGAAACAGGGGCATCAAGCTCCATTGGTAGCTTGATCATTCGGCCCCTAGGTATGCAATGCACTACTAGGAGCTATCTGGTGACTGATGGCTGCGTATATATATATATATATATAAATATATATATAACGCAATAAAGGAAGCACTCGCCGGGACTTGAGCAAGTAGTGTGTAATACACAATCCGGTGATGTTTCGGAGATGTTATCTCCGTCCTCAGACTTCTGAGGACAGAGATAACATCTCCGAAACGTCACCGGATTGTGTATTAAACACTACTTGTTCAAGTCCTGGTGGGATATGCACCCCGGGCAGGATACTTCCTTGTAAAGTGTGTGCAGAGTCTTTGGGACATTTTTGTATATATATATATATATATATATATATATATATAAATAATTTGATTAGAAGTGCCATCTAACCCACAAATCCATAATATATATGCCTCTTGTAATTGGCTAACGCAATGTATTTAGCTAGCTCAGGAGCAAGGGTAACCACAGCTCTCAGCATGCTACACAATAAACTGGAAGTGTAATCCCAGAAGGAGGAAGAAAAACCTTAGTCACCCGGAGTGCCGTAGCCAAAGCAGTGGATCAAGCCGCATCAGTAGACACAAGAACAGAAAAGCGGCAGGCACTACTCCAGAATCAGTGAAATGTATAAAATCAGCAAAATTTTATTCCAGAATTAAAAAGAACTACAGACATGGCAGGGAAATTAGTGAAAAGACAGGCTGACGCATTTCATGACCCCCTTTAGGTGCTTACTCATAAACTGATTCCGGAGTAGTGCCTGCCACTTTTCTGTTCTTGTGTTCAGATAGCTCCCAGTAGCGCATTGCTGCTACTTCAACAAAGGATACCAAGAGAATGAAGCAAGTTCGAAAATGGAAGTAACTTGGAAAGTTGTTTAAAACTATATGCTCTAGTTCAGGTGTCAGCAAACCTTGGCACCCCAGATGTTTCAGAACTGCATTTGCCATGATTCTCAGCCAGCATAAAGAGTGTCTGAACATCATGTGAAATGTAGATTCAAAACATCTGGCAGTCCAAGGTTGCTGACAACTGCTCTAATTGAATCATGAAACAAATTGAATCATGTCCCTTTAGACTTTTTTTTTAATTTAATCCTTTACTGAGATTACATAAATCTCTTTAGTGAGATTTCAAATAATTCCAGTACCCTCTCCTTTTAGGTTATAACCTTTTCTGCTACTAAAAGCAGGATTCTAGAAAATAATTTTCAACTCTTTAATTATGTCTAATTTAAGGTAAGAATGCAATGTGGTGTATAGATAGATAGATAGATGGATAGATATACACATCACTCACATATTAACAAACTTCAAATCAGAGTTTTAGCTGGACAGCTCCTGTGCGTTTGGTATGAACAAGCACCAATATCTTCCTGTTAACGGACACATACTGGTCTGTATGCATTTGCAATCTGATGAGGAATATAGATATTTAACTTTTTAAAGTACAACAAATTTACTTCCTGCCTCCACATATACAATATTCAATAAGTAGATGCATAAAGGGAAAGAAACATTCCAATGGCTGTATCTATGCAATAAATAACATGGACCTTAATTCATGATGTTTAAGTCATTATACGATTAAAAGTACCTTTATATTATTGATTGTTATACTAAAATAATCTCTTCCGGCCGCCCATGGCAAAACTAATTTTTTTTCATGAGGTGACATTTCCGCCTCTTATCCAATAGCCATGCTAGCCATACGGCACAGTGTACACAATCTGATTGTATGAAATTGTATGCTTTATCTGAATGATGAGCTTAATTTTGACTTTAGTGTCCCTTTAATGGGCCAAACATCAAGATCATCGTTATCTGCATTGGCTTTGGTCTTAGAGGTTACATGCATGAGTTTTTTAGGCTTGCTATGCAGTTGAAAAAAGAGAGTTTATGAAGGAGGCATGAGGCAATGAAATTCAAAACAGAGCAGTAAAAAACACAGAGATAACAGATCTTAGTTGCAATTCAATCATAAAACTAGTTTCTATCACAAAGTCTTAAGCATACAATATTTTGCCTCACCTGCAGAATTACTATGATAATGAAAACAAGGTACTTATCGAAAAATGGTCCAGTGGCAGTTATTGGCTCTAAATCTATTACAGACCCAACAAATGCTGGATTTCTTTCCTATGACATGGAGATTCCACAACGTCAATACAATTACTAGTGGGATATTCAACTCCTGGCCAGCAGGAGGAGGCAAAGAGCACCCCAGCAAAGCTGTTACGTGTAACTGCCTTACCCATAATGCCCAGTCACTCTCTTTGCCTTTGTCAATGGAGGTTGTGCGAAGTTGGTTCCTGTAGATTTTAATCCTTTTATGGGTACTTTTCCCTGCAAGCAAGGATTGGGGTCTAGCTGTGTCCATGTCAATCTCTTGAGTAATGGTAGTGGTGGCTTTTAGCAGTTAAAAGGTGGCGAAGAAGTCTTTGCTTTACTTTTAACACTTTGCTACCCCTTCCATGACAGGGAGCGTAGTGCCTGCCACACCTTGAGGATCAGCATCTTGAATGCAAATGGATCTAAGGTAAGTGCTTTTGCCTTCTAGGTACAGGAGGGCTGCAGCACTTAAGAGGTTAATCCATCCATTCAGGGACTCAATATTCCTTTTAATATAAGGATTCATAATGGGGACACAGTATTTAATTTTGGCACATAATCTGTATGAGGACTCAGGGATGTAAAATTTAGTATAGCAGATGATAACTTATCTTGTTAATTCTTTTTCTCTATGGAACAATATAAGAGATGTGTCTGTATTATCAGAGGCTGTTCTAAAGGATGGGGAGATGATCAATGGGGCGTTTTTACATTGCATTTAAAATGGAGGAGACGTTTTTTAAACTGTTAGTTTCTTTTCACATTTTCTGAAGTATTGCACAGTTTGTATTGCTCCCGCTCACATGACCAGTACTTCCGGTTTTATGGAGCGGAGTTTGTACACATCGATAGAGATCTTGTTTCTCTGGCAAACAGTTTAGAGTTTTTATTTAACAAGTACCTTATTAAAGTATAAAGGTAATACGGCAGCTTCTGTGAGGATTCAAGTGTTTCTATGGAGAAAGTCTAACTAAGGAGAATTTTTCCTCTTGATAGTGGGATTTTTCCTTTTGTTGCTATCAGACAGGTGGGAAAGCCCCACCTATATGGGATCCTATTGTCCCTGAGGACTGCTGTAATGAACCTCATGTCCCTTCGTTTTTGCAGAGTTGTTGGGCAAAGATCGGAGTATACCTGGATTTCGGATCCTCTGAATTCTATCAGGTGCTGTGCCCTGGCAAGCCTTAGGATATCCTCTTTGCCCTTAAACGACAGCATCTTCATGATTATGTCCCTGGGCGGGGCTCTGCTTGGTGGCTTAGGCCTCAGAGCTCGGTGTGCTCTTTCTATCTGTACCTCTGAAGCAGACTCGTCCTTCTTTAGATGTCTGACGAATTCCTGTATGTAGCTCTGCAGGGCAGGGGGATCGACAGCTTCTGTTACTCCCCTGAGCCGGAGGTTGTTCCTCCGGCTCCTGTTCTCCAGATCCTCCACCCGATCCATGAGAGCCTGCACAGTGCCATCCTGGGCCTGCAAGCAACTATTCTGGTGCTGTAGGTCTGAGCTCAGTGTGTCCTGTTTCTCTTCTATAATAGTGACCCCGCTGATCTACAGTTTCTATATTCCTTTTAAGCTCTCCAAACATAGATTTAAAGTCCATCATGGCCTCTTTAATATCCTCTTTAGAGCATAGATGTCTTATGTCTTCTTTTGTGAGGTAGAGTGAGCTGCATGCTTGCCCCTCAGGCTCATGAACCATTGCCATTGTTACCTCTCTCGCTATGCTCTGACTCCCACCTCCAGCTGGTATTGTAGATTCAGATGGGGTGAAGTAATTCTCCAAAACTGAGGACTGTGCACTTTTTGGCAATTTGGCGGACCTTTTACTTGACATCTCTTATTGCAGTGCTGTGCTTTTATCTTTGTCTTTAATTAGGCCTGAGTCCTGATGATCTCCTGCAGCTCTGAGTGAAGCAGGTCTCAGTGCGCACCCATTAGGTATTTTAACTTATCTTTCGTATCAGGTCAAGATGGTCTTGTTTGTAATGGATTACTTGTAGTATGCTGGGGCTTCTAATTTGTGTCCTTTAAAGTACTGCAGTCTTTCTTCCTCAGCCTCCACTAGCCCGCGTTTGTATACTGTTAGTTCTTGTCAGTAGAGCAGTTATATATATTGCTGTAGCTGTAGTTATTGTTATTAGGGGCCTTGGGTATCTTCAGTGTATAATAGTCAGTGTGGCCCTACTGTCATATATTGCTTACTGATGGGTGTCTCTCTTTCCGCTCAGTTTCTCCTCTGCAGCGTGAGGTTGCAATGTGCTCTGGGTCACGTGGGTGCGGCCTAGCGTTGCGGCACTTCGCCGCGTCTGTGTTCGAGAGGCCTTTCAAGTTACTGTCCCAAGAGACCACAGCCACGCCGGGAATCGGGCACTCCTGTCCCTGCTATACAGGTGAGCTGGGCTGTGTTGCGAGTCTCCCGGTTCGCTCCGGGCACCTTAGGCTTCAGCGTGTGCGATGTCCGCCGGAGTGAGGGCCACCTTGCTGTTCCGCTTGCTGTTGCTTTAGTTTTAGGGTCCTGATTGCCCCACCGCCAGATCCACCGCTATTAGAATTTATTTAAGTCAGCATGAGAACGTTAATTTTAGGCGAAAGTTTAAGGGGACTACAGAGCTCTAAGGGGATGCTGCCATCTTGGATCGCGGCTAAGCTCCGCCCCCGGGATTTTTCCTTTTGGCTGATAGGAGCCTTAAGCAATCTGTGGTATTTTCAATTAATCAATACGACCTTATTGTTTTTAATGTTGTTTTTCTCATATTTTATGTAGTTTTCTATTCGTTTTAAAAATTAGTGGGACTTTTATTCCTTAGCATGGACTCTGAAAAGGATCTATGGCCCAAATTGTTTTTCCAATGCACTTTTGTTCCTCGTGTATAGCTAAAACTTTAAAGTCTAAAGATAAGTTACTCCCTTATGAGCCAAATGTCTTTCAGGATAATGCTGTGCGTGACATGCATCAGCCTTCTCCTCAAATGTCCCAAGCCTTAGTGGTTTCTCATACTGTGCCTTCTGTGTCCTCTCAATAACCTGGGGGTGTTTATTTGCCTGAGGATTTTGCAGCTCAGATTTCTTCTGCAGTAACTGCGGCTTTGTCTGCTTTCCCTTCATTGGGTAAGCGTAAGAGAAAATATAAACAATATCTGATACTAAGGTTTCTGATTCTAGGACTGCATTAGCCACTCTTGCTCAGATGTCTGATGAGGAGAATGCTTCAGTATCTTCCGAAGGTTAGATCTCGGATTCTGACTCTTTAGTAGAAAAATATTCTGAGACTGAATAGACTAATTTTAGATTTAAACTTGAACACCTCCGGGTTACTTTTGAAGGAGGTTCTAGCTACCTTGGACGATTCTGAATCTTCGGTTGCTGTCAACCCCAAGAAGTCCTCTAAACTAAATAGATATTATGACTCCTCTACGACTCTGTTTTTCCTGTTCCAGACAAGATGTCTGAGATTATAGCTCAGGGATGGGTTAAACCAGGGGTTCCATTTACCCATTCTCCTGTTTTAAAAAATGTTTCCTGTTGCTGACTCTTTTCGTGACTCATGGCGCACAGTTCCTAAAGTTGAAGGAGCTATCTCTACTCTAGCTAAAAGAACTACCATTCCTATAGAGGATAGTTGTTCTTTTAAGGATCCAATGGATAAGAAGCTAGAGGCTTACTGAAAAAAAAATGTAAATCCATCAAGGATTACAATGGCATCCTGCTGCAAGTATTGCTACTGTGGCGGGAGCAGCATCTTATTGGTGTGATACCTTGTCTGATCTAATATCAGAGGAAACTTCAATAGAAGAGATCCAAGATAGGATCAAAGCTCTTAAATTGGCTAATTCCTTTATTAGCAATGCTAACATGCAAGTTAATCGTCTGAGAGCTAAGATGTCTAGCTTCACGATTCTAGCCCGCAGGACTCTGTGGTTAAAATCTTCGTCAGCCTATGTCTCTTCTAGAGCCAAACCTTTGGCTTTTCCTTACAAGGGAAAAACTCTGTTTGGACCTGGTCTTGCAGAAATTATTTCAGAGATTACAGGTGGAAAGGGATCTTTCCTACCTCAGTACAAGAAAATGTTTGTTCCTTTTGCAACTTTAACAGACAAAAGTCCTCATCTTCATCTTCTAAACCAGATCAACCCAGATCTTCTTGGAAATCCAACCAGCCCTGGAACAAGGGCAAACAAAACAAGAAGCCTTATGCTGACTCTAAATCAGCATGAAGGTTCCGCCCCCGATTCCAGTTCTCTTTTTCATCAGGTCTGGATACATGATGTCCCAGACCCTTGAGCGGTGGACATAGTATCTCAGGGTTACAGAATGGGATTCAAGTCTTGCCCTGTCCAGACTATGGGATTCAAGATTTCTCCTGTCAAGACTATCCTCAAACCAAATAAAGAAGGAAGCCTTTTTAAACTGTGTAAAAGACCTATACTCTCTGGGAGTTATTGTTCCTGTCCCTCTAGCAGAGCAGGGTCTAGGATTCTATTCAAATTTATTTGTGGTTCCCAAAAAGGAGGAAACGTTTCAGCCCATTTTAGACCTCAAGTGTCTAAACAAATTTCTCAGGGTTCCATCCTTCAAGATGGAATCTATTTGTTCCATTCTCCCTTTAGTACAGGAAGATCAGTTTATGATGACCATAGACCTGAAGGACGCATACCTTCACGTTCCCATACACAAGGAACACCATCAGTATCTGAGGTTTGCCTTTCTGGACACTTTCAATTTGTTGCACTTCCTTTTGGTCTGGCCACTGCTCCCAGTATATTCACAAAGGTTCTGGGGGAGCTATTGGCTGTGATCAGATCCCAGGAAATTGCTGTGGCACCTTATCTGGATGACATCTTGGTTCAGGCGTCAACTTTTCAACTAGCCCAATCTCATACAGAGATGCTGTTGTCTTTTCTACGTTCCCATGGGTGGAAAGTGAAATTGGAAAAAAGTTATCTTGTTCCTTTTACCAAAGTGTGTTTCCTAGGTACTCTAATAGATTCCCTGTCCATGAAATTTTTCTGATGGAGGTCAGAAAGGACAAGATTCTTGCTTCCTGTCTCTCTCTCCAGTCTGCATTTCGTCCATAGGTGGCCTAATGCATGGAGGTGATTGGTCTTATGGTGACATCCATAGAAATCATGACCTTTGCTCAGTTTCATCTACGACCGTTGCAGCTTTGTATGCTCCATCAATGGAATGGAGATCATTCGGATTTATCTCAAAGGATAAATCTGGATCCCCTAACAAGAGACTCTCTCTCATGGTGGGTGTCACATGAACATCTGTCTCGGGACACTTGCTTTCTGAGGCCTTCCTGGGAAATTGTGACTACAGACGCCAGCCTGTCAGGCTGGGGAGCTGTTTGGGGCCATCTAAAGGCTCAGGGCCTGTGATCTCAGGAAAAGTCCTCTCTTCCCATAAACATTTTGGAGTTGAGAGCTATCTTCAATGCCCTATTAGCATGGCCTCAACTGGCGTTATCCAGGTTTATAAGATTTCAATCAGACAACATCACCTCAGTGGCTTACATAAATCACCAGGGAGGGACTCAGAGTTCCTTAGCCATGAAGAAGGTAACTCGAATTCTGCTGTGGGTGGAAACTCACGATTTTCTCCTATCTGCCATCCACATTCCAGGAGTGGACAATTGGGAGGCAGATTTTCTGAGCAGACAGACTTTTCACCCCGGGGAGTGGGCTCTCCATCCGGAAGTGTTCTCTCAGTTAACCCTGAAGTGGGGGGTTCCAGAGTTGGATCTGATGGCATCCCACCAAAACACCAAGGTTCCAAAGTACGGTTCAAGGTCAAGAGATCCTCAGGCCATTATGATAGATGCTATAGCTGTTCCTTTGAGGTTTTCTCTGGCTTATCTGTTTCCTCCGTTTGCTCTCCTTCCACGAGTCATTGCTCATATCAAACAAGACAGAGAATCAGTGATTCTAATAGCTCCTGCATGGCCTCGCAGGATATGGATCGCTGATCTGGTGAGGATGGCTTCTCTACCTCCTTGGAGGTTACCTCTAAGGAAAGACCTTCTACTTCAGTGTCCTATCCTCCATCCAAACCTAGATTCTCTGAAGCTGTGTGGAGATTAAAGCCTAGTTCTGTCTAAGCATGGGTTTTCTGAAGCTATCATTGACACTACGATTCAGGCTCGAAAACCGGTTACTTGCAAGATTTACCATAAGATATAGCATAAATATCTTTATTGGTGCAAATCTAAGGGGTTCTCCTGGAGATGGGTGATGATTCCCCAGATTTTGTATTTTCTTCAGGATGGACTGGATAAGGGATTATTGGTCAGATTTCAGTGTTATCTGTCCTCTTGCACAAACGTCTGGCAGACCTACCAGATGTTCAAGCCTTTGTACAAGCCCTGGTTAGAATCAGGTCTGTGTTTAAACCTGTTGCTCCTCTATGGAGCCTTAATTTAGTTCTTAAAGTTTTCTGCAGGCTCAGTTTGAGCCTATGTATGTTGTTTACATAAAATTGTTATCGTGGAAAGTTTTGTTTCTTGTTGCCATCTCTTACGCTTGCTGAGTGTCTGAGCTTTCTGCTCTGCAGTGTGATTCCCCCTACCTTATTTTTCATGCTAATAAGGTGGTCCTTCGTACTAAATTGAGGTTTCTCCCTAAGGTAATATCGGAACAAAACATTAAACAGGAAATTGTTGTTCCTTCTCTTTGTCCTAATCTTTCTTCTCAAAATGAACATTTTTTGCATAACTTGGATGTTGTGCGGGCTCTAAAATTTTACTTACAAGCTACTAAAGATTTTCAACAACCTTCTGTTTGTTGTTTTCTCTGGAAAGTGTAAGGGTAAGAAGGCCACTTCTACTTCTTTGTCTCTCTGGTTGAGAAGTTTGATTCGTTTGGCTTATGAGACTGCTGGACAGCAGCCTCCTGAGAGAATTACGGCTCATTCTACTAGGGCTGTTTCCTCTTCTTGGGTTTTCAAAAATGAAGCTTCTGTGGAACAGATTTGCAAGGCGGCAACATGGTCCTCTCTGCATACAAATTTGATACTTTTGCCTCAGCTGAGGCTTCTTTTGGAAGAAAGGTTCTTCAAGCGGTGGTGCCTTCTGTTTAGGTCCTCCTGCCTTTTTCTCCCTCTCTGTTCATTCTGTGTCCTCTAGCTTGGGTAATGGTTCCGACTAGCAATTGGAATGTCGTTGTGGACTCTTCATGTCATAGGAAAGAAAACAAAATGTATGCTTACCTGATAAATTTCTTTCTTTACGGACATGGAGAGTCTACGACCCGCCCTCTTTTCTCTTTGTTTAATTATAATTTGGCAGTTGTTGGGTAAGGCAGTTACACTTAACAGCTTTGCTGGGGTGCTCTTTGCCTCCTTCTGCTGGCCAGGAGTTGAATATCCCACTAGTAATTGGAATGACGTTGTGGACTCTTCAAGTCCAGAAAGAAAGAAATTTATCAGGTAAGCATAAATTTTGTTTTTCTTTCTGTAAGGACATGCTATATGCATTTAGAAGCTGGGTACAAAAGGTCATATGGTAGGTTCTGCCATGTTTTTTTAGTGCTCTAGGGCAGTTTATAAGGCATATTAACCCTTTAAGGCAGGCAAAGGGTTTAACCATAGCCATAAATACATATACATGTTTAAATATGTATATGTATGTATATATATATATATATATATATATATAGAGAGAGAGAGAGAGAGAGAGATGTGTACATATGTATTTATATGTGTATATATGTATTTACAGACATATATACACATACAAACACATAAATACATATGTTTACACACACACACACATATATATACTGCGTATATATATATATTTATATACACATATACATACATACATTGGAGCCCTTTGCAGTCAAGTAGATGAAAACATGAAAAAACATGTATTCAATTTTGATATTTAATAATGGTTTTAACTATGTATTTAAATAGAACATATTCTTCTATCTGAAGAACATTGGAATTTGATATATTCATATTTTCATTTCGGGTTAGCGCACTTGAGAATATGTGATTGTGTTTGCGCATGAATAGGGTACTAGTTTTTTTAGGGGGGAATAAATTATCACGTATGTAATATTCTAAGTTTGGCTTTTTACAAGCGAATACAGTTTACTACGAGAGCAACCTGACGCACGCAAAAATCTTACTTCTAGTTCAGTTAACGCTTGAGCGGGAGCATTAAAAATAAATAGCGCTCTACTTGCAATCTGGCCCTATATATGGTATTAAAATTAATATTTACAGTGATATATAAATATTAATACATTTTAACTAGAAGAAACCATTGTTATGAATATGTTTCTATCAGCCAATCAGCACTAATATTGCTGTCTTTGTCACCCAGTAAGCACTTATTCACCTGTACAAACAATTATGGTCACCAAAAATCACTAATAAATTATTCCCAGGCTAGTATTTTCTGTTACTTTCATATAAATCTAAGCAGCTTGTGTCTGACATACTTTTATCTATCTTTGAACATATCAAGTGGGTGTAGATGTAAAGTAACCTTACAAAATAAAGCCAAATAAAATGCATAATGCTAGCTGTAAGCTTTAAAGGGACATGAAACCCCTTATTTTTCTTTTATGATATAGATAGAGAATACAATTTGAAACAACTTTTCAATTTATTTCAATTATCAAATTTGTTTGTCTCCTGGTATCCTTTGTTAAAGAAAGAGCAAAGCACTACTTTGAGCTAGCTGGATGCATTAGGTGAGCCAATAACATGAGGCATATATGTGCAGTCACCAATCAGCAGAAAAGGATACCAAGATAACAAAACAAATTAGATAATATAAGTAAATTGGAAAGTTGTATAAAATTGCTTGCTCTATCTGAATCATGGGAAGAAAAAAAATTCATAATTTATGTCCCTTTAAATGAACACTAAAGTCATTTTTTATTTATCCATTAGAAACTATTCACTGCATTGCAACATAATCTATACATGATAAATATGTATCATATTTTAAAATAACTAAAATTTTGTTAGAAAAAGAATACTTTGATTTGCAGTGCTGGGACATGCCCCTTGCCTGTTTTTATCTTTATTCCATTAATGTGGCCAATTAGGGACAGTACATATCAGCCAATCACTGTAGGATTGTCAGGTTTCTGCATTTCAAAGAATTCACTACAGTCTCACTGTGGTGAGTGGAAACACTACAATATTCAAAGTTAACTTGCATGAGAAGAAAGCAAAATAAAGCAAAATAAATAATAAAAGTGCAATGCAAAGTTTTCTAATTATGCATAATTAAAGATTTTATGGGGAAGGAAATTTAGAATTTAAAGCTTCATTAAAGAGACTGGCTAATTAAGAATGTACATAAAATTGTTATAGGAAGTAACTGAATAGCTGTGTAAAGTTTGCTCTGCTCCATTCAGACTTCTATTTAATAAATTTCCTTCCATGTAGTTCAGATCTGAAGGGCATAACACATACCTGACAAATGCCAGTACATAAAAAAGTCACAACCAACCCATTTCTTATAGCTTGTGTGAGTCTATAGTTTGCATGTATTGCTACTCCCCTTATTTGGAACAATGTATTGAGCTCTACAGCATGTTTCTTTTTTTCCCTAGTGGCAGCGTCTTCAAATTAAATATAGGAGGAGAAAGGATATGTATTTATACTGATTGGCACATATTATTTGATACAGAAATGTATATATATATCTTAAAGAAACAGGAATGAAAACAGTGAAAAGGTTGCTTAATTTGCATATTGTAAGTTAATAGAACATTAAAATCAATTCTTTAAATAGTATTAAATAGTGTTAATGTGTAGATTAATAAATATCAAGGTGTCAAAACACTTGTCACTGTCAGTTGGTTTAGAGGTAACAAAATACAGTGTCAGTCATCAATGATCATAATGAGGCCAGTGACAAGCTGCAAATTGAAGTACCACTTGCATCACGGGAGTGCTTACACCTACAGTTCCAAAATGGCCACCACAAATCATCTTCCTTTGGATCCAACTGTTAAAACTTAAATCACAGTTTCAATGGTTGTCCTGTGAAGTGCAAATATTACCTAGCACCAAACTTTCAGATGAAGTCATTTTGTTGCCAAATCTTTCGTAATAAAGCAAAATGTTTATGGCTGATTATACCAAGGTACCCTATATATCAAGTATTTTATTTTTTTCTATGAAAAGAAAAAAGCATTATAAAAAATGCTCTTCCTATATACAGAAATCAGCTTTATAAAAATATTAAAACCATAAAAGCAATTTTAGAAAAAAAAAGTATATACTGACATTTTCCTGTTCATAGGCACTAGTAAAGTAATACTGACTCACAAAGTTATTTCCAACTCCCACTTCAGGGGTTCTTCAGATCACTGCTTAATCGATTCTGGAAATACGCATGTGTATAAAACTGCAGTCCAACCTTCGTTTACCTCATTTTGAAAATCGGTTATTGTGTTAAAAGGTGCATTTTTTTTTTTTTAAATGAGTGCAATAAATTAACGTTTTGACTTCTTGGGACTTTTTTCCTTCTTTCCCAGAATCCTATGCAGGTTGGGTGACATGAAGTAAGGTTTGGACGAAGAACCGTTATTTCTTTCCAGATCTTCACCTGAGTGAGCAATAGCATAGGATCGATGCGGTAAGCCGTGCGGTGTATTATAGGCAAGGAGGAAGCAGAAAGGCAAGAGAGAAAGTAAAAGAAATTCAGTTCCCGAACCATATAGTTACCTTGTGCAATCACAAAAGCGCAGTGAGATACATAGCGTGCAACAGAAAGTTCTAAAGAAAAGAAGCACTAATAGCAAGCAAGGATATTTACATTTCATAAAACTGATATTAAAGGGACATAAAACCCCCAACAATATGACTCAGATAGAGAATACAATAAAAAAAAATCCAATTTACTTCTATTATCAAATTTGCTTTGTTTCTTGTTATTCTTTGTTGAAGAGATATCTAGATAGGTAGTGTGCAGGTGTCTGAAGCACGACATGTCAGGAAATAGTGCTGCGATCTAGTGCTCTTGCTAACAGATAACATTGTTGCAAAACTGCTGCTATATATTACTGCAGACGCATGCACACTCCTGAATTTACCTTTCAGCTTTTCAACAAAGGATACCAGAAAAACAAAGACATTTTGCTCATGAAAGGTAAAATCTGAATCTCAAAGGTGTTGGGTTTTATGTCCCTTCAATACTACAGAAAATTTGGTGACCATACATTATCTTTTTCACTAACGTATTTAAAACATATCTTCCAATATAACTATGCAGTAAATTAATGCTGCAATAAACATAAGAAATTTTGACATGAATCTACTTATTGTACACGGGGCGATGTCTCCCATTATCACATTATTATTATTATAGATTTGAATGTTGTTTTATGGTTTTATATTTAACCTCTTAAGGACATATGACGGAATATTTCCGTCATAAAACAATTGAGCAAACTGAAAGATGTGTCCTTAAAGGGTTAAGTATCAATGATGCACTATTTTTTTTTAATTCATAAAGATTTCTTTTGTAAGATAGCTGTATTTATAGTTATATGTAATTCATTTGAAATTAATTTACCATTAGTTTTTTTTTTTTATATTATAGACTTATTTATTTTGAGGTTGTTAGAGGTGTGGTTAGGCTTTAGGAAGGTTTTGTCGAGGGATAATATTTTTGTTTGTGATGGGGAATTATTTGGGGGAATAAACTTGAAGAGACAGTATATTTAGGAAACCAGCAGATATGAAAGCTAATTCAGGAACACCCTTTACAAAAAAACTGGGCTCCCTGCCTCCCCACACTGAGAGGTAGCTTTATTATGATGTATTTTATTTACATAGCTTTTCTGTAGTCAGTTCTCCTGTACTGAAAGGTTTAGTACAGGTGGAGATATCAAATAACAAAATAAAGGTAAAGGAGCTTTTTGTAAACAAATGAATACACTTCCGGTAAACTGGATAATTGGGAACACTTTAAAGAGGAGACATTATTCCAGTACACTGTCCTTTTGGGGGGATTTACCAGTCGGGGACATTTTAGTGGTGGGTTTACAAATCTTGGCATTCCTGAATAAATATCATCAAAACCACAACAGTGGTAGAAGCTTTGCAATGAAGAGAAGATGGGTTGATCAAGCCTGGTGACAGAGGAGGATCTTTTGCGGCAATGCTGACAGTAGCTTTACAGAGTCATGGCAAAAAGCAATATAGTTTAAATAGAAAGCAGCAATTCTGCTATAATTCCTGGTAAATAAAAATAATAGATTCCACAGTTCAAATACGGCACTACAGGGTGCAAAATCAGGTAACATCACTATGTATGTCATCTGACATGTTTCCGCCCCATAGAGGCGCTTAGTCATAGTTTCTAGATCTATGGCTATGCACCTCTAGGGGGCGAGAAATGCGTCAGAGTACCTGTATTTGGATTTCTCCCATATCTGCTGTGTTTTAAAGGATTCCAATAAACCGTGATTTTACCTTATTTTGCACCTGGTAATGCCGTATTTGAACTGTGTTGTTTGTATATGTGGCGGGCGGGAGGGGGGACAGTGTTAGGCATTTGTTTATACAAAAGAATGCCTGCCACCATGTTAGGCATTTGTTTATACCAAAGAATGCCTGCGACCATGTTAGGCATTTGTTTATACAAAAGAATGGCTGCAACCATGTTAGGCATTTATTTATACAAAAGGATGGCTGCAACCATGTTAGGCATTTATTTATACAAAAGAATGCCTGCAACCATGTTAGGCATTTATTTATACAAAAGAATGCCTGCGACTATGTTAGGCATTTATTTATACAAAAGAATGCCTGCGACCATGTTAGGCATTTGTTTATACCAAAGAATGCCTGCGACCATATAAGGCATTTGTTTATACAAAAGAATGCCTGCGACCATGTTAGGCATTTATTTATACAAAAGAATGCCTGCGACCATGTTAGGCATTTATTTATACAAAAGAATGCCTGCGACTATGTTAGGCATTTATTTATACAAAAGAATGCCTGTGACCATGTTAGGTATTTGTTTATACAAAAGAATGGCTGTGACCATGTTAGGCATTTGTTTATACAAAAGAATGGCTGCGACCATATTAGGCATTTGTTTATACAAACGAATGCCTGCAACCATGTTAGGCATTTGTTTATACAAAGGAATGCATGCAACCATGTTAGGCATTTGTTTATACAAAAGAATGCTTGCGACTATATTAGGCATTTGTTTATACAAAAGAATGCCTGCGACCATATAAGGCATTTGTTTATACAAAAGAATGCCTGCAACCATATTAGGCATTTGTTTATACAAAAAAAACCTGCGACCATAACAGACATTTTTTATACAAAAGAATGCCTGCGACCATGTTAGCATTTGTTTATACAAAAGAATGCTGCACAAGTACACACACCCTTTTCTTGAGTACTGTTCACTTGTACTTGTGAAATAAATAAATGGTATGAACAACTGTATATCCTGTTATTCATTCTGTACCATTTCATCTTTGATTCAGAGCAATTATTTTTATGCAACTGACCTAGAATCCCTGGTGCTGCTGGACTATGTTTTTGTTGTATTTTGTGCATACAACCTTACTTTTTTACAAAAATGAACATATTTTTAAAAGACTGTTAAATACAATGGCACTTACTCCAGTGGTCGGATTCCAAATTTTGATATACTCTATAACACAGAACACTTTCTAAATTTTAGGAACAGGTTCTTAAGAACTGGTGAGAACAAACTGAATCCCACCACTGGTATAGTAGTAGATTTTTATTTTGAAAACGTTTAAAGTTTTTTTTTCATTTCCCTGTCCATTGTATCGTGACTACCCTCAGTCAGTCACAGAACAACTTTGCAATATGATTTCATTATTTATTTTGACCCATTTTAATATCATTTAGCTCTAAAAATTGTGACTTTTCTAATTCTCATAAATAGAAAGCACCATGCAGACTTCTCAAGGCTAAACCTGCTACAAACATTTCCCTAATTAGCTTTAACAGATACCAGCTGCAAAAAAAATGCACTTTCTGCTAACATAACCATAGCTAGGCCTTGTCAGTTGCAATCGTAAGCCCGATTGGCTCCTCCAAATAAGGCAGGTAGTGGGAGAAGCTTTGCTATTGAAAAACAAATTGCAGCTAACAATTTGTTAATTTGCTTTAAAAATGTTGTTGATATGTTATTATATAGCAATACAACTGAAGTATGTTGTAATCACAATATGTTTAGTATTCGTTTAATAAAAGTAAATTGGAAAGTTGTGTTTTTTAAATTTTCCCACTCTATCTCAATCATGAAAGTTTCATTTTGATTTAAATATTCCTTTAGCCTATATGTATTGACCCACCTAACCTCTGCAAACCCTAAAAATGGCATTGCCAAGATGCTATACAAACATGGAAACCTAATATCATCATAAGGTTTATTTTAAATATAATAAATTGTAATCACAGATACTATGCACTCACAGCCTGTTCAAACATCCACTCAGAACAAAAGTGGATTAAGCAATAGTAATTGTGTCACAAAATGGCACCTTCTGGTAAATTTAGGTTTCAGTGCGTAGCCCATTGTGGAATATCAGGTTCTATGAAAGCAAACTGCTCTTCATATGTGTAAGCAGTATTTTACTCTTTACACAAACACCTGTATTGTTGTGCGATTATTTAATCTGTCAGCAGTTATCGGATAATCTTGTATTTCCTAAAGAGATTGATGACAGTTTTGATAATAACATCATTGAATATAAATCATGAGTTTGCAAACTGCAGCCAAATATTTCATTCATTTATACAAGTAAATAGTGCAGTTTGTACCGTAGTGATTATTGTGCTGGAAAAACACATTATCTAGGGACAATGTTAAACAGCTGCAAAATGAGTGTTGAAAAATGTAATCATAATGAAAATAAAATTTGACCTGCTTCTCTATGTATTTGCTTTTCATGCAACTTTTTGGCTAATCATGGCCATTTTTTTGTCATATCAGCATAATATGAGTAGACAGTATTTAAATGACATTCATCAGACTCCATCGTCACAGAAATGTTATAGTGTAACTAATATGGAAATAGAACGGTTTTGCTGACTTTTTTTAGGTAGGGAATTCAACATGAAAATGAAATTTCTTTTATTTCAGATCAAATATGCCCACCCCAATAAAATGTAAATTTGTCTAATTTGTAAGCCATTTGTATTGTTTCAAGTGGACAGATTGATTGGTAATGTTCCAAACTTTAATCATTTTTTTAATTAAGATCCCTAAAACAGCCTGTATTTACATAGCAATCTAAGGCCTAGATTTAGAGTTTGGCGGTAGCCGTGAAAACCAGCGTTAGAGGCTCCTAACGCTGGTTTTAGGCTACCGCCGGTATTTGGAGTCAGTCAGGAAAGGGTCTAACGCTCACTTTCCAGCCGCGACTTTTCCATACCGCAGATCCCCTTACGTCAAATGCGTATCCTATCTTTTCAATGGGATCTTTCTAACTCCGGTATTTAGAGTCGTGGCTGAAGTGAGCGTTAGAAATCTAACGACAAAACTCCAGCCCCAGAAAAAAGTCAGTAGTTAAGAGCTTTCTGGGCTAACGCCGGTTCATAAAGCTCTTAACTACTGTGCTCTAAAGTACACTAACACCCATAAACTACCTATGTACCCCTAAACCGAGGTCCCCCCACATCGCCGCCACTCGATTAAATTTTTTTAACCCCTAATCTGCCGACCGCCACCTACGTTATACTTATGTACCCCTAATCTGCTGCCCCTAACACCGCCGACCCCTATATTATATTTATTAACCCCTAATCTGCCCCCCACAACGTCGCCGCCAGCTACCTACAATAATTAACCCCTAATCTGCCGACCGCAAAGCGCCGCCACCTACATTATAGCTATGTACCCCTAATCTGCTGCCCCTAACACCGCCGACCCCTATATTATATTTATTAACCCCTAATCTGCCCCCCTCAACGTCGCCTCCACCTGCCTACACTTATTAACCCCTAATCTGCCGAGCGGATCTCACCGCTACTATAATAAAGTTATTAACCCCTAATCCGCCTCACTCCCGCCTCAATAACCCTATAATAAATAGTATTAACCCCTAATCTGCCCTCCCTAACATCGCCGACACCTAACTTCAATTATTAACCCCTAATCTGCCGACCAAATCTCGTCGCTACTGTAATAAATGGATTAACCCCTAAAGCTAAGTCTAACCCTAACACTAACACCCCCCTAAGTTAAATATAATTTAAATCTAACGAAATAAATTAACTATTATTAAATAAATTATTCCTATTTAAAGCTAAATACTTACCTGTAAAATAAACCCTAATATAGCTACAATATAAATTATAATTATATTGTAGCTATTTTAGGATTTATATTTATTTTACAGGCAACTTTGTATTTATTTTAACCAGGTACAATAGCTATTAAATAGTTAAGAACTATTTAATAGCTAAAATAGTTAAAATAATTACAAAATTACCTGTAAAATAAATCCTAACCTAAGTTACAATTAAACCTAACACTACACTATCAATAAATAAATTAAATAAACTACCTACAATTATCTACAATTAAACCTAACACTACACTATCAATAAATAAATTAAATACAATTCCTACAAATAAATACAATTAAATAAACTAACTAAAGTACAAAAAATAAAAAAGAACTAAGTTACAAAAAATAAAAAAATATTTACAAACATTAGAAAAAAATTACAACAATTTTAAACTAATTACACCTACTCTAAGCCCCCTAACCCTAAGAGGGTCCGAAGTCTTGATCCAAGCCCAAGCGGGGGGCTGAAGAGTGACATCCATCCTCGGGCTGAAGTCTGGATCCAAGCGGCGGCTGAAGAAATCCATCATCGGCCAATCGGAATTAAGGTAGGAATCAGCAAATCAGAATCAAGTTCAATCCGATTGGCTGATCCAATCAGCCGATCAGATTGAGCTTGCATTCTATTGGCTGATCGGAACAGCCAATAGAATGCAAGCTCAATCTGATTGGCTGATTGGATCAGCCAATCGGATTGAACTTGAATCTGATTGGCTGATTCAATCAGCCAATCAGATTTTTCCTACATTAATTCCGATTGGCTGATAGAATCCTATCAGCCAATCGGAATTTGAGGGACGCCATCTTGGATGACGTCACTTAAAGGAACCTTCATTCGTCGGGAGTCGCCGGAAGAAGAGGATGGATCCGCGTCGGCTGCTTCAAGATGGTCCCGCTCCGCATGGAAGAAAATAGAAGATGCCGCCTGGATGAAGATGTTAGTGTTAGGGTTAGACTTAGCTTTAGGGGTTAATACATTTATTAGAGTAGCGGCGAGGTCCGGTCGGCAGATTAGGGGTTAATAATTGTAGGTAGGTGGCAGCGACGTTGGGGGCGGCAGATTAGGGGTTAATAAATATAATATAGGGGTCGGCTGTGTTAGGGGCAGCAGATTAGGGGTACATAGGGATAACGTAGGTTGCGGCGGTGTACGGAGCGGCAGATTAGGGATTAATAATAATATGCAGGGGTCAGCGATAGCAGGGGCGGCAGATTAGGGGTTAATAAGTGTAAGGTTAGGGGTGTTTAGACTCGGGGTACATGTTAAGGGTGTTAGGTGCAGACTTAGGAAGTGTTTCCCCATAGGAAACAATGGGGCTGCGTTAGGAGCTGAACGCTGCTTTTTTGCAGGTGTTAGGTTTTTTTCAAGCTCAAACTGCCCCATTGTTTCCTGTGGGGGAATCGTGCACGAGCACATTTTTGAAGCTGGCAGCGTCCGTAAGCAAAGCTGGTATTGAGAATTGCAGTGGCGGTAAATATGCCTGTACGCTCCCTTTTTGGAGCCTAACGCAGCCCTTCAGAGAACTCTAAATACCAGCGTTGTTTAAAAGGTGCGGGGGGAAAAAAACACGCATAGCTAACGCACCCCTTCTAACGCAAAACTATAAATCTAGGTTTGTAGAACAGTCTTATCAGCATGAAAAGCCAGATATAAGAAGGGATGCATTGCAAGGCAGCAATCACAGATACTCTGCGCACAGAAGCAATAGCCAGTAGAAAGGAACCTTCCAAGACAACAATGTAATGTCTACTTCATGCCTAGGCTCCAACGGAGCCTGTTGCAAAACCTTAAGGACAAGATTTAAACTCCAGGCTCTGATCCCAGCAGAGCCTTAACAAATTCCTGCACATCTGGAAGCTCTGCAAACCTCTTGTGCAGTAACACAGACAGGGACGAACACTGTCCCTTCAGGGGACTTGCAGAAAAGCCCTTCTGCAGTTCATCCTGGAGAATAGAATAAGTAGGTCCTCCACACCTTATGATAGATGCAACGAGCAACCAGCTTACGAGCTTGAATGAGAGTAAAAATAACTCTCTCAGAGAACTCTCTCTTGGCTAGGACTAAGCGTTCAATCTCCATGCAGTCAGCCTCAGAGAATCTAGACATTGATGAACAAAGAGACCTTGGTCAGCCGATCCCTGCAACAAAGTAACTTCCACGGTGGAGATGAAGACATCCCCACTAGATCCATGAACCATATCCTTCACGGCCAAGACAGAGCAGTCTGAGCTAATGCATCTGTTAGCTCCGCCTGAGGATCCATGTACCTCTTTCAAATCTCTGCAAACACTCGGTATGGAGAGACCATTCTCCCAGATGAAAGAATTGACTGCTGAGGAAAATCCGCTTCCCAGTTCTCCACACCCGGAATGTGGATCGCTGACAGCAAACAAATGCAGGTCTTCCCCACACCAGAATCTGAGATACTTCCCTCAGAACTAGGGAGCTTCTCGTTCCCCCTGATGGTTGATGTAAGCCACAGAGGATATATTGTTTGATTGGAATCTGATTAACTGGGACGAACCCATCAGAGGCCAAGCTTTCAGAGCATTATATATTGCCCGAAGATCCAAAAATGAGATCAGGAGGGAGCTTTACCTCCTGACACCAGAGGTACTGTGCCTTCCTGGCACCCCAAACAGCTCCCAATCCTGATAGTCTCACAACCATAGTCACAATCACCCAGGATGGTCTTGAGACGGACGTCCCTCAGGACAAGTGATTCGGACCAAACCACCAAGAGAGCGATTCTTCCGATTGGTTGTCCAGAAAAATCTGTTGAGACAGATCTGAATGATCGCCGTTCCACTAGTTCAGCATGCACAGTTGCAACAGTCTAAGGTGAAACCTGGCAAAGGAAATTATGTCCAAGCTGGACACCATGAGACCAATCACCTCCATACACTGAGCCACAGATGGCCTTAAGGAGATTTGGAGGGCAAGACATGTTGAAGCTAGCTTGCAACGTCTCTGGTCTGTTAGAAATATTCTCATGTCTATGGCGACTATTATAGTACCCGAGAATTCTACCCTACAAGATAATTCTCTATAGATTATCTGCCATCCATGGGATCGAAGAAGACAGAGGAGATATTCCGAATGGTCCACTCTTCAAAAAATTTCTTTAGATCAAACAGAAGGGCAATAAACTGGAAGTGCTGGTTCAGGAATGCACCTTAGGAACTGGAAGTGTTCCTTGAGGATTGGTACGAGAACAGAGCATCCTTCAGATCTATTGTGGTCATGAACTACCCCTCTCAAACGAGGTGAAGAATGGACCTTATTGTCTCCATCTTAAATGAGGGGACATTTAAAAACCTGCTTAAGCACTTTAGGTCCAGAATCAGTCCGGTGCCTATCACTGTGATAGGCACCTGAACAATAACTCCTAGAGGACAGATCCCATACACACCCCAGAAAGGCTTCTCTCCCTTCTGGTTAGGAAGACAGGAGGAATCTGCCCTTGGGTGGCTGAGACTTAAAACCTAACTTGTAACCCTGAGCTATAACCTCCATGACCCATGGAACCTGCACGTCCCTGAACCAAGTGACTGAAAAGAGTGACATACTGCCCCCTACACGATAAAGAAGAGGACCAGGGAAAACCCATTCATGCTGATGTAGACTCAGTGTCAGGGTTTTTTCCCTGTTGTGTTTGCCATGTGCTGCTGGCAGCCATTTTACTCACCTCTCTTCCTGTCTTGGTGCATTGTGTTGTGGGGGATGCTGCTCATTGCCTGCACTTCCTTTTATGGCCAGACTGTTGTGCATCATCCATGTGAGACAGGATGCGGTCTCAGAATTGTGATGTCATCACTTATTATTTAAAGGGCCTCTGTTCAGTATGCTTTGCCCTTGCGTTGTCTCAGACCTGTTTGTGAGAGCTCCTGTGTTTTACCTGGCTGCCTGACGTCCTTCCTGGTTCCTGATCCCTGGCTTGTTCCTGACTCTGCTGTTTTCCTTGTTCCTGATTCCGGCTTGTCTGACTATTCTCTTTGGCTCCTGACTCGGCTCGTCTGACTACCAGCTCTGGTTTTGACTCCTGGCTTGTTATTTGACTTGTGGACTGTTTATTATTTTTTGCTATTAATAAAGTTGTGATTATTTTTGCACTTCTCGTCTCAGTCTGATTCCTGGCACCCTGACACTCAGCGAGCTTCTTTCTCTGCTTGGCATTATTCCAGGACTGAGCCGGCTTCAAAGAGTTCTTGGTTTGCTCAGGCTTAGCAGAGTACTGCTGACATGGGCTTTATCAGAGCGAAAAGAACGAAAATTGTCCATTAGAATAGTTCATATACTCTTGTGGTAGGAGGGCACCCTTGCCCCCTGTGACCATGGAGGTAATTTGAGTACAGGCCTGGACCAGACAAAATAATTCCCTTAAAGGGAGGGAAGAAGTCTAGACTTAAAGTCATATCCACAGACCATGACTTCAGCCAGAGCCTGACGGGCCTGAACAGAAAAAGCTGAAGCCATAACATTCAAGCGAATAAACTGCCTAACAGCAGCACAGATAAAAGAATTAACAACCCTCAAGGCCGTTAATCTTTTCGGTGTAACATCGAGGGAATCCTCCACCCTGATCAAATCCTATAAGGAGTCACACCAGAAGATAGTTTCTCCAGTAACAGCGGCAACAGCTGCCGCCGGTTGAAACAAATATTCCGTATGTTGAAACATCTTTCTTAACAGGGTTTCCATCTTTTATTCATGGGCTCTTCAAATGAAGAACTATCCTCAAACGGGATAGTAGTACGCTTAGCAAGGGTGAAGGTAACGCCATCCCATTTAGGGACGGAACCTCACAACTCCATTGAGAGTCCAGGATCGGGGACAATTTGTTAAAGGGAGAAGAGGGGGAAAAGGAATCTAATCCTGTCCTATTCATTCTTAATAATGTTTGCCATCTAACAGGAGCAGGGTAGGATAAGGTACCACCCTGTCCTCAAACTCCAATTTAAGAATTAAAGGATCATCAGCCATTTTAGCCTCTAGAACCTCTGAATTCGCCAAAAACTTCACTTAGAAGAAAGCGCAAATTCCTAAACTAAAGTCTAGTTCCTCCGCAGCCGGAGGTTTAGAGGCAGCAGACTCCGACCCAGAATGTTCATACTCTGAAGTCTCAGAAAGAACTTCATCCTCGGATAACCGTCAGTTAAATCCAATAAATTATCTGATGTACTCTGGGATGGAGTGCAATATGTAACCTTTCGCTTGCGCTTAGTAGGAGGAGGTAAAGCATTAAAGGCCGCAGACACCACCGTCTGAATTGCGCAGCAACGTCTGGTGAAAAAAGAAATTTATGCTTACCTGATAAATTGTTTTCTTCTATGATACGACGAGTCTACGGATTCATCTTTTACTTGTGGGATATTATCCTCCTGCTAACAGGAAGTGGCAAAGAGCACCACAGCAGAGCTGTCTATATAGCTCCTCCCTTGACTCCACCCCCCAGTCATTCGACCGAAGGTATAGGAAGAAAAAGGAGAAACTAAAAGATGCAGAGGTGACTGAAGATTTAAATAAAAAAATATATAATTTGTCTTAAAATAACAGGGCAGGCCGTGGACTCGTCGTATCATAGAAGAAATCAATTTATCAGGTAAGCATAAATTTACTTTTCTTCTATAAGATATGACGTGTCCACGGATTCATCCTTTACTTGTGGGATACAATAACAAAGCTACAGGACACGGGTGAACGGGAGGGACAAGACAGATGCCTAAACAGAAGGCACCACTGCTTGAAGAACCTTTCTCCCAAAAATAGCCCCAGAAGAAGCAAAAGTATCAAATTTGTAAAATTTGGAAAAGGTATGAAGGGAAGACCAAGTCGCAGCCTTACAAATCTTTTCAACAGAAGCATCGTTTTTAAAAACCCATGTGGAAGCCACCGCTCTAGTAGAGTGAGCTGTAATCCTTTCAGGAGGCTGCTGTCCAGCAGTCTCATATGCCAACCGGATGATGCTTTTCAGCCAAAAAGAAAGAGAGGTAGCCGTAGCCTTTTGACCTCTACATTTTCCAGAATAGACAACAAACAGAGAAGATGTTTGATGGAAATCTTTGGTCGCTTGCAAGTAAAACTTCAAAGCATGAACCACGTCCAAGTTGTGTAACAGACGCTCCTTCTTAGAAAAAGGGTTAGGATACAGAGAAGGAACAACAATTTCCTGATTAATATTCTTATTAGTAACAACCTTAGGAAGGAATCCAGGTTTGGTACGCAAAACCACCTTATCAGAATGGAAAACAAGATAAGGCGAGTCGCATTGCAATGCAGATAGTTCAGAAAACTCTTCGAGCCGAAGAGATAGCAACTAAAAACAGAACTTTCCAAAATAGAAACTTAATATCTATGGAATGCATAGGTTCAAACGGAACCCCTTGAAGAACTTTAAGAACTAAATTCAAACTCCATAGCGGAGCAACTGGTTTAAACACAGGATTAATTCTAACCAAAGCCTGACAAAACGACTGAACGTCTGGAACATCTGCCAGACGCTTGTGCAGTAAAATTGATAAAGCAGATATCTGTCCCTTTAGGGAACTAGCTGATAACCCCTTCTCCAATCCTTCTTGGAGAAAGGACAAAATCCTCGGAATCCTGATCTTACTCCATGAGTAGCCTTTGGATTCACACCAATAAAGATATTTACGCCATATCTTATGGTAAATTTTCCTAGTGACAGGCTTTCGAGCCTAAATCAAGGTATCTATGATAGAATCAGAGAATCCCTGCTTAGATAAAATCAAGCGTTCAATCTCCAGGAAGTCAGCCGAAGAAACTAGATTTGGATGCTGGAACGGACCTTGAATGAGAAGGTCCTGTCTAAGAGGCAGTTTCCACGGTGGAAGAGATGACATTTCCACCAGGTCTGCATACCAAGTCCTGCGTCGCCACGCAGGTGCTATCAAAATTACCGAAGTCCTCTCCTGTTTGATTCTGGCAATCAGACGAGGAAGGAGAGGAAAAGGAGGAAACACATAAGCCAGGTTGAACGACCAAGGTACTGCTAGAGCATCTATCAGTACTGCTTGGGGATCCCTCGATCTGGACCCGTAGAAGGAAGTTTGGCATTCTGACGAGATGCCATCAGATCCAATTCTGGTGTGCCCCATTGATGAATCAATTGTGCAAACACCTCCGGATGGAGCTCCCACTCCCCCGGATGAAAAGTCTGTCGACTTAGAAAATCCGCTTCCCAGTTCTCCACTCCTGGGATATAGATTGCTGATAGATGCCAAGAGTGAGTCTCTGCCCATCAAAGAAAATCCGCTTCCCAGTTCTCCACTCCTGGGATATAGATTGCTGATAGATGCCAAGAGTGAGTCTCTGCCCATCAAATTATTTTGGAAACATCATCATCACTAGAGAACTCTTTGTTCCCCCTTGATGATTGATATATGCTACAGTCGTGATATTGTCCGACTGGAATCTTATGAATTTGGCCGAAGCCAGCTGAGGCCACGCCTGAAGCGCGTTGAATATCGCTCTCAGTTCTAGAATATTTATTGGAAGGAGAGCCTCCTCCTGAGTCCACACACCCTGCGCCTTTAGGGAATTCCAGACTGCACCCCAGCCCAATAGGCTGGCGTCCGTCGTCACTATGACCCATGCTGGCCTGCGGAAACACATTCCCTGGGACAGATGATCCTGTGACAACCACCAAATAAGAGAGTCTCTGGTCTCTTGATCCAGATTTATCTGAGGAGATAAATTTGCATAGTCCCCATTCCACTGTCTGAGCATGCATAGTTGCAGTGGTCTGAGATGCAAGCGAGCAAACGGAACTATGTCCATTGCCGCTACCATTAGTCCAATTACCTCCATACACTGAGCCACTGATGGCCGAGGAATGGAATGAAGTGCTCGGCAGATGGTTAAGATCTTTGATTTTCTGACCTCCGTCAGAAAACTTTTCATGTCTACCGAGTCTATTAGAGTTCCCAGGAATGGAACTCTTGTGAGAGGGACAAGTGAACTTTTCTTTATGTTCACCTTCCACCCATGAGATCTTCCTCTTTCACTTTACCCTTCCTATTACTTAGATTAGGCAAAGAGAATGACTGGGGGGTGAAGTCAAAGGAGGAGCTATATAGACAGCTCTGCTGTGGTTCTCTTTGCCACTTCCTGTTAGCAGGAGGATAATATCCCACAAGTAAAGGATGAATCCGTGGACTCGTCGTATCTTATAGAAGAAAAGGCCTCCTCCAGATGGAGGATGAGCAATGCTATGGGAAAACTGCACGTGTAGAGATATAAGGATGTAGGGTACGCACCTCACTGGACGACAACTCCTCAGAGGTGGACGGCTCCGTGGTATAAAACATGTTTGATATTATCACATTATCAAGGCATATGGAACATAATTGAGAGGGGAAACTATGGCCTCCTTACCATATAAACAGGAATTACTCATTAGGAATAGAGGGAATGCCCTCTAAAGTAACAGAATCCTCCATCGCTAGTTCAATAATCGGAGAACTAGAAAAATAAAACATCTTATTTTATTCAAAAAAACGACACCCTTATATCCCAATGGCTGGGACACTCACCACCTCTTATGACCCAGACAGTACAGAGATTTATGATTCCTCTCTGATTGACACCCGGTCAGGAAAAAAGGGAATGAATCACATGGTGCACAATGCAGGACCGTCCCTGCTATGAGAAAGCACGCCAAGCTTGTAAGCTGCATGGCTCTCAAAGTGAAAGTGAAACCTGCATATTCCATAACAGCCTATGAGCCCATAACATCTCACACATAAAAGCAGCATCAAATTAAATAAACATATAAGATTATTCCCCCTGTTCAATAATTCCCCTAAGGAGATATTAACCCTTGATTCTATACAGATAAAAGGAGTCACACTGTGACCATGTCTTCTTGCATTATCATACATGTATAAAATATGAAACAATCTTACCAGAATCTACACTGTGGAACAGGAACACAGCCCTTCAAGTGTGACAGATAGTAGCATCGCTTCTGACATCGACTTGAGTGAAGATAGCAGGCAGCGAAACTCGTCAACGCTAATTGCCTATGGAGCTGTTAATATGAGTCAGGATGGTTTCGCAGAAAGACTCTCCCTGCATCTCCAGACTCTAACTTTTATCCATGCTCTCACTGAGAGGCTGACAGGACTACTTAAAACACCAGTCCCATCTCGAAGAGTACTACCCTCCGTAAGAGACTACTCCGAAATCTTCTAACACTTCTCTGCCAACCTCCTGTGACCAAAGGCAAAGAATGACTGGGGTTATGAGGAAGTGGGGGAGGAATTTAAGCCTTTGGCTGGGGTGTCTTTGCCTCCTTCTGGTGGCCAGGTTCAGTATTTCCCACAAGTAAGGAATGCAGCTGTGGACTATTCCCATATTAAAATGGAAATACAGTTAAACTAGCCCCTAACCCATTATGACGTGTATATATTTACATCATGTGGTACTTTACTTATTGTACCGCACAATGTATATATACACACTTCGGAGCTGCAGGAAACTCCAGCAGTTTCGGCTCTTAAGTTACAGCTGAGAGCTGAAGTTACTGAGCTCCAGGAATCTGTCTTCATATGGAATTAGAGCATGATCGGTTCCATATGAACCATAACTAACTACCGCTGATGGGGGGAAGGTGAGGGGACCACTACACTACAGAAACTAAGAAAAATACAAAATATATGGAAAAAAAAGTGTTTTATAGGTACTGGCAGACAGCTGCCAGTACATAAGATCGTGGACACTAGTTAGAGGGGGGAGGGAGCTGTTTGGGAGGGATCAGGGAGGTTGGAGGATAAGGGTGGATCCAACAATGCAGAAAATAGAAAAAAAATATTTTAAATAAATAAATGTTGCCTTAAATCTTCATATTCGCAGACTGTCTGCCAGTACCTAAGATGGTGGTAACTAACCAGTGGTGGGGGGGGGAGGTAAGGAAGAAAGAAAGATTTTGGGGAGGGATCAGGTAGAGATCAGGGGGTGGAAGGTGTCAGCTGGGAGGGTAATCTTTACACTAAAGCTAAAATTAGCCTTACAAGCTGCCTGATTAACTTCTTCACTGCAAGGAATTTCAGATGTGTGGTGCTTAGCTTCAATTAGCAGCCTTCTAATTACCAAAAGGTAATGGCAAAGCAATACATGTCTGCTATTTCTAAACAAAGGGGATACAGAGAAGCTTTTACAACCATTTGTGCAATGAATGCACAAGCGGTATGTAAATAATTTCAGTGAGAAACCCAAAGTTTGTGAAAAGTTAAAAACATTTTTTTATATCATCACATGTGGTGGTGAAATGGTGGCATAAAATATACCAAAATGGGCCTAGATCAATACTTTGGGTTGTCTACTTAAATATATACTGTTTTGATAGGTAAATAAAAAAAACAAGGCTCTATTTTTAAGTTCTTCTCTGAAAGTCCCGGTGAAGGGGTTAGATTAATAAATAATAAAAATATATTGCAAATATGTTTTACTACCCTTAATTAAATATTTTCTGAATTTTTAAGGAACATAATGGTCAAAAATAAAATGTGCAATAAGGGAATTTTTCTTATGAATAGAAGCATTTTTGCTTTATCAAAAAAAGGTTCTAATAAAAGCTAGCGCTGTTTCAGTGTCATATACACAGGCGCTGTGTGTTTCCCGTGCACCAGAGAATTGGCAGTGGCGTGTATGACACAAGCTCAGTTTCATTTACACAATAAGTACCACAGATATCTCACGCAGCAGACGCAGTAGCAGCATATGTGCATATGCCGCTGACCTAGTGATAGTTTTTTTTCCCTAGAAGCTTTTTTGCTAATACAAGTATATTGCAAAAATGCTTATAATTAAAACTGAAATGCAATACACATATAAATGTGAGTTTAATTTTCTTTTAGAAATAATTTCAAGGATGATTAGAAAAATAATGAATGTGAGTTGTATAATTTTGTTTTGTCTTTCAGTATGCTTGATTAAACAATTTAAATATGTATTTATGACTATATGGAACTCTAATTGGATGAATGTACAGGCAGATCTTGTGCTGTTATATTACAGACCAGGCCGTTCCTTTTAGAAATGTTTTAATTGTCTTAATGAACAATTTTTTGCATATTTTACAAAGCTGCAATCATGGGCACACTACTGTTATAGAGTTTTGTTTATAATTCACCCAGTGCTATATTATTAAAGTGACAGTAAATCCTAGCATTTCAGGAAACAAATAAAAGGTGAGTTTCAGTCATGAAGTATGAAATACTTCATGTTAAAAGCACCTTAATTTGTTTGCTAAGGCAGCCCAGGGCAGAACGTCATTTGGCTGAGAGGTGACATTTCCACCTCTTAGCCAATAGCTGTGCGGGAAATCCATCGCCAGTCAGCGCCAAGCCGGATTTCCCGCACGGCTATTGGCTAAGAGGTGGAAACGTCACCTCTCAGCCAAATAGCATTCTGCCGTAAGTTGCCTTAGCAGCTCAGTGCGGCGAACACTGCAAACAAATTAAGGAGCTTTCAGCATGAAATATTTTATACTTCATGACTGTGAACGTCCCCTTAATTTTGTTCCAATGGTAAATCCTAGTGTTTCAGAAATGCTAGGATTTACCATCACTTTAAGTCTGTGGTCTGAAGATGTTTGCAGACTTTATTTGATAGTCCATGCTTTGCATTTACAATTATTTTCTTGAAGGGACATAATACCCAAATGCGATGCACTACTGGTTTCTAACTGAACACATGGGTGAGCCAATGAAAATCGGTATATATATGCAGCCGCCAATCAGCAGCTAGAACCTAGGATCTCTGCTGCTCCTGAGCTTTCATAGTAAAACCTTTCAGCAAAGGACAACAAGCGAAGGAAGCAAATAAAATAATATTAGTAAAGTGAAAAGTTGTTTAAAATTGTATTCACTGTCTGAATCATGAAAGAAAATTTTAGGGTTTCATGTTCCTTTAAAGGGACATTAAACACTAAATACATGCTAGATAGAATGATGCATTCAAAGAAAAGATTAGTCCATGAGTAACATGTAGATGTATTTTTTAAAGCTTCATTAGTTGTTTAAAAAGTGACAAAATAAGTGTAAAGTTTTAGTGTCTATAAAACACTGGGAGCTGCCATGTTGTAACTTGTGTTACCTTCTCTGCTGTGGCCAATTAGAGACAGTTATAAATAGGTCACTAGATGGTGCAGCCAATGGTTGTGCTGGATTTAACAGTGTTCTGCACTTCCATTTCTAACAAGAACTGAAAAGCTCACAATTTCAGAATGGAATTACAGGCAAAGAGGACAAAATAAATAATGAAAGTATATTGCAGAGTTGTTTTATATATACAATTTATCATTTTATATTACCATCTCAAAGTGTTTAATGTCCCTTTAATGTTTAACTTTAATATCTCTTAAATAAAGAAAAAACACTTTAAGAACATATAAGCTGGAAATTATTATGTTATTGAACTGTTCTCAAAACGTGTTGCCTTGGTAAAGCCTGAATATATCCGTGTATTAAAGACAAAGCCTCACAGAGCATAGACTGTTATATAAATTTAACTTTCCCTTTGCAAGTTTAATTTATATTTCAGATATAGTCCCCCAAAAATATTTAATGTTAGAATATAGCATGCGAGAACTTCTTCATGTGAAAAAAGAGACCGGAGTCTGAACTATAAATCATTAAAACAATTTGAATATCAAGTTATTGGTGCTGAACTGTTCAAACAAAGTTTATATTAGAAAACGGTCATTTAAATATGACACACCTAACC